>NC_135172.1:21998122-22298122 GCF_041146795.1 Maylandia zebra | reverse complement strand
ATAAGAAGTTGTGATTGTTCCATTTTCATTATTTTCTTTAAGAAATAATATATCATTATGATTTAGCTGTTGTAGGAACGGCTCCAGAATATTTGTACCATTTTCACTTTCAATAAAATATCCTTAAATTATTATTATTTGTTGTGTTTTTATGTTTTCCTTAACCTTCTGAAATATGAGATTATACCATACTATAGTAATAAAATCAAAAGCTAAAGAGAAAAAAGAAAAAAAGTCTGTGCTGGGAAATTGTTTGTGTGTAAGAGGCAGCAAAGCTGAAACTTTGTTCTCCGTGTGCAGCGTACTCAGCCTCCTCCTCCTTCATTCAGACTGTAAGAAAGCAGAGAGGAAACATGGGGACAAAGTTCTGGCAGGAGTCCCGGTCCAGCAGGGAACACGTGAGGCTGAAGAGAGAGAGGATTTAACCATTCAGCTACATCTTTCCAGGCCAAGGCTAAAGTGATCTGCTCTGCTGTTTTGAGTGGCTCATTACATGTGGGGACGGTGCTTTTATTTCATTTCTTTTTTTCTTTTCAAAAGTATGCACACGTTGACAAGTCACATCATCGGGTGTTCCTTATCAATTTAAGTCACAGATTTCTAATTTTACAATAATGAATGACATTTTTATAGAAAATAGATGGTAAAATTTGATTTTGGGGTGGATTTAATACAGTCACGTGCATCATGCCCAGAAATGTACCAACTGAGCATCATTTAAACACTACAGCCTATGAGAGTATTGCTGCTGATGTCCATCCCTTCATGACCACAGTGTAGTCATCTTCTGATAACACACCGTGTCACAAAGCTCAAATCATCTCAAACTGCGTTTTTTAACATGATGAAGAGTTCACAGTACTCAAATGGCCTCCACAGTCCCCACATCTCAATCCAACAGAGCACCTTTGGTTTCTAGCAAGGTGTAGATAATAAAGTGGCCTGTGAGTCTAGGTCTAGGTACTGTAAGGTCTTCCAACCGTGATCTTTCTGTTTTGAAGGATTTTCTACTACATAGTCATATCTTAAAATCTTACTAGGATATGATTTTATTCTAAAATGACAAAAAAATTATTTAAAAAATGAGCCAGTACAATTTAAAGCAGTTTTTATTGATGACAACAAAATGAGTGAAAATGAGCAGTAAAACATTTTTATCTATTGCAGTCATCAGAGAAGGCTGATCATGTTTTGGGAAAGTTATTTGGGTTTTTTGTTGTTGTTGTTTTTCCAGCAACAGAATTAATTTCGTCTCAAGCAAATCGGATGAAGTTCATGGATCAGCCGGCGGTCAAAAAATAAAAGGAAAACAAAGATTACAAAGACAAACGGCACACTTAATTGCCCAGTTAAGTGTTGAGGTAATGTGTAAAATACTGTTCAGATGAATGGGCAGAATACAATCAATCACACATAAAATATGTACAGAGAGGTACATGAACACTCAGACACCATTTCTCTATTGCACACTATGATAAACTGGGGTAACTGCAACAGAGGACACTTGATTTAAATAAAACAAACAAAACAAAAGTGAATGAGAAAGTACCTTCCATTTTCAAAACAATGAAAAAACTACAGGATCATAACTCGAACCAAAAGGAGTCACTGGAGCACGCTTGGCACCTCTAATCTGCAGGTTTAGAGGGCAACAAAAGGGCTCTGCAACAACCTCAGCAGGCCAACTTCAAAATAAAGCAACTGATGTACTGATGGGTGCGCGCGTGAAATCGGCAAATAAAAGCAAAACTAAAGCAAATCAATTAAAAACGTTTCAAAATAGATGAGCGTAAGGTCATATCGGTAACCTAAAAAACACTTGAATGTAGCTGAATCAGGGTCGATCTTTTCCCCTTCCCAACATGAAGAGGTATGACAGATGAGAAACCGTATGTCTGTTCACTTATAGAAGATCGTAAAAGTATCGCTTATCGTGTTTCCGAAATCACCTTCCCAATGAAACCGACACGTAAGCGAAGAGTTCCTTTTTAGTAGCCCATCAGAAGGCGCCGACGGGCAGGCCGACCGCCGTCGCTCCCGACACAACCGACGACCGGCCGGCCGATAAAAGGGGGGGAAAGTGCATCATATTTCTGTTAAAATACTGCGAGATAGCTGAACATTAAAAACAACACTCTTATAATAAACATCTGAAATATCTTCTTCTTTTTTTTAAATCCTGTTTTGTTTTTCACTAGTGCAACAACAGACGGGTTGAAATAAAGATTATTAACCTGCAGGCAATCAAAGCTCTTTAAACATCGAATAATTTTCTCGCCACAGTAGCAGAACAGTAAAGAAGGCAACTCAATGACTGATGCGTGAACACAAACATGCCAACAGTATTACACATCGCTCTTTTTTTATAGAAATAAATAGCTGATTATTAACTTTAACCTCTTCTTAAATAATTTCCATCTCTATATGACTCTGATGCACATTTAATATAAAGTATCTAGTACACAACTGCAATTTCAACACTACTGTTATACATAATATAATTCTCTCTGCTCGTCTGTCGTCAACCTTTGGAGAGAAAACGCTTACAGAGTGAACACCTGTAAACTTCAACTTTGCCACTCGTTAGTATGACCTTAATATTATATAACATCAAAGGTTGGTCATTTTTTAAGCAAACATTATGTACAGAGTAGCTGATGACCAAGGCAGGATTGTCTAAAACTGAAAAAAAAATCAACAAGTGCTTTTGTGTTTTCTCTATTGTGTCAGCAAACCTTTACATTTCCACATTTCCTTCACCTGCACCCAGCAAACATTCTGTGACCAGTGTGGGATAATAAATATGCGGTACTGGAAGAACACGGAGAAATGGACATCCACGACTGTTCCCGAATTGTCGTCACAACAATTTGCAGTTATACAAGTCTGCGTACGTATATCTGACTGTGAAGCAGAGCAGCTAAGAGCTTTGTTTATCTGGGAATTTTAAAGAGCTCACGTGACAGACACCCACACAGGGCTCCTTGAAAATGTCAACCTGCTCTGCTCTGCTGCTGTTCCGCCCACAAATGATGCAGCCTGGCGTGGCGAGGCAGGGCCGTCGGGCGAATAAGGTGTGTAAAGTGACAGAGTAGAAGAAGAAGTCATGTTCTGCACGTCTCTTGATTAATTTTGAAACTTGTTACAGAACTGTGCTCGTGATTTGTTTATAGCGAGGGACCTGCTATGCTTTCCTTTCATACTGCTCCTCATAATCGCTGTGAACCAAAAGCTAAGGCTTCAAACTAAACGTTTGGTTTCTGAAAGTTTATCAGGCTACAGAAGACATTTTTATGATGTCACCGAGAGAGCGGAAATCCTTGATACGGTCATCTGAGGCAGATAACTGTGAGCTCAGAATCTCCACCCACCTCTCACGTGACTTTCTGAATCTTTCTGAAGGCGTATTTTGCTTAGATTAAGCAAAATAAGGAGTTACTTTTGTCTGTGAATCATGCAAAGCTACCTAGTAGAGCCCAAGAATAAAAATATGGCGCTCTTTACCCTCAGCACCCAACCGGTGGCAGCAGATGGCTGCCCCTCCCTGAGCCTGGTTCTGCCAGAGGTTTCTTCCCTTTAAACGGGAGTTTTTCCTTCCCACTGTTGCCAGGTTCTTGCTCACTGGTAGGCGGGGGTGTCATATGATTGTTGGGGTTTCTTTCCAATATTGTGGTTTCTTCTTTACTCCACAACATTAAGCGCCTTGAGGCGAATGTTTTTGGGAATTTATATAAAAATTGAAATGAGCACAATAGGTCCCCTTTAAAACTGATTGTGAGCTCCGTTTAGAGATTTAGTATTGCACTTCCATAAAGTCAGGGAACTCATTAGAGAGACATTTAAAATTCAGTGCAGCAGAATTTTGGTCCATAGAATCATCAAGTTTCAAAAACTATAAAAAAAATAAAAAATAAAACAGTCCATTGCAGCACTCCGAAATACAGTTTTTTGGTAACCACCTACATCTTTTTACACCCACAGTTCAGATCCCAGGTTTTCTGTTAGAAATGTGAGATAACCACCAGATCACAATTTCTATTTTCTCAGACAGGACAACGCTCCTGCAGAGCCTCGGCATATATTAAGATACTGTTTTCACAGGCTGTGTTACTGTGTGTATCTCTGTGTGTATACGGGTGATCTGGCTGTATAAAAATCACTGGAGCTCCTCCCTTTTAAGCTATTTGCAGCACAGAAAGTGAACACAGTAAGTTTAACTACTGCAGGTATTGCTACTCATACTTCTTGAGGATTTCCAAAACATACGCTAAACTGTAGTCAGGTCGCTTTTCCAATTTTAAAGGTGACACCGAAGACCTGATCCCGTATGTCTGCAAAATAGTAAAAGGTGATCCTTGTTCCATGCTGCAAAGGGTACAAAGTGTCACGTAACGCCAGCTGCACGTCAGCGCTGCATCTGCATGGAATCACCAGCAGAGGGAGGCAGAGGACGTTAATGTTAAATGAATACAAATGAGGGATCACACAAGAGCTTTGGCCACGAGAAGCTCCGTGAACGGGAATGGCACTGATTCAGGTGGCAAACGAAGAAAGTCGGATGACGTCCAAACTCTACGACACCTGGAGACTTTGTCCCATATGAAACACAACGCCTTAAATTCACACACATTTAAATTAAACGTCAACACTGCTTTTGATTTTAGTGATCAAACACTTGGTCCCCCTTTCCCCCTCGTTAATGGCACATTGGAGAAAACGCTCACTGGAATGAGGACACTGTTACGAATGGCACCGGTAACGTCAGGTATTAAATCCTGCTGTCTGGGATGAAAAGGCCCAAATATTTAAAAACACAAGATTCGTGACCTTGTTTGTTTTTGTTTTTTTTAAAACATATGGAAACAGAGGATGTTAGAGAAGAGGAGGCAAAATGCATCACTGCCAGGCAGTGTTTAGAAGACTGCAGGTCTGTGTGTGTGTGTGTGTGTGTGTGTGTGTGTGGCTGTCCTTTGCGCTCTGTCCACAGAACCCGCAGCTGGTGCAGCATATTTCTGTTCTGGGTGGAAGCAGTAAGTGTTCAAAGTCATCCATTGTCCAGTTTCAATGTACAGGCTTGATCCAGTACTTTGTCACAATTTCCATTTATGTGTTTAAGTCATCCACGCAGACACAAACACAACGTGAACTTGAATAAGAGAAGTCACATTTGCCTGTGATCATGGTCTGCAGCCCGTCAGCTGTTGGTGTTAGTCTACATCGAGCACTGTGTGGATGCGGACAGCTAAAAAGTGCTGTCGTGTGGCTTCAAGGGTTGCAATAAAAGGGATCTGCTCTGTGCAATGACAGAAACCACTTTTTTGAATGGAAAAAGCAAAAAGGTTACTGCAAAGGAAAATTTAGAGTAAGCTGTTGCGTTTCTTGAGTTTGTCAGGTTTAAAACAAGCCCCCCTTTCTGATACATAGTGCCGCTGCAAGTCAAACTGGCTAACCGATATTAACGAGATAACTGTATCAAGTTTTTCTGTCTTAGATTTGTACTTTAGCAAAATGCACACTGAGCCCTCAATACTACTTCACGATGCTGCAGACGCATTCAACTCCAGGAACAGCTGGGTCTTTTTGATTGACTGGAGCCGTGATGGCACCCTCTCCAAGGCTTGAGGAACCTGCACAAAAGACGTTAGCAGAGACTGTCTGCTTTCACGTGGAGGATTTTGGAGAAGCCGGGTCTCTTCTTTAGAGCCTGAAAGTAAAAGAGAGTGCGATATCATAATCTCGTTTCCTGTAGAGACACACGGTGTGTATGACTTATCTCTAAATACCTGCAAGCCAAATAGTCTATCTTCTATAAATCTCCATCTCGTCATGCTCTTTTATTTTCGTACAGATGCACCTTTTTTGCCCTTTATGCTTCACCTTTACATGACTTGTTTGACAGAACAGATGATTCACTTTGATGTTTCTTTCTCCACAGCAATCGTGAGGAAGGAGGGATAAAAGTGAATCAGAGCTGTTTGCAACTTTTGGAGAGAAAAGAAAAAAATACCTCAAACTAAAAAAATCTCTTGATTCTACAGCTGTGTGTGTGTGTGTGTGTGTGTGTGTGTGTGTGTGTGTGTGTGTGTGTGTGTGTGTGTGTGTGTGTGTGTGTGTGTGTGTGTGTGTGTTAAGCTTCAACAACAGCCAGAGCATCTTGGCAGCATAGCAGCAGCACATCCACAACAAACCATCACTGGGGCTTTGAGGACTGAGTCATGGTCTAATGGTATGCAACTGTGATAAAGATAGATGCACTGTACCCACTTAACAACTATTGACCTAACTCTTAGTCATGTGTATACAGGACCTTTGTTACCAGATACAGTAACTACAATGTCAGACATTGACATTGCACAGTCGACCTTTGATGAATGAATGGCTGTTACTTTAGTAAAATAGTAACAGCTCATTCAGGAAGACTCATAACGGGGGCTGACAAAGAGTGGGGGGTGTATATAAGGAGTTATGTTTCCAAATTACAAATCATATTCACTCCTACATAAAAGTTACACTAACAAACAATAATACAAACTGATACTGTACAGTTATTTAAACAAAAACGTCTTTCTCTCATTGGCTAAACTCTTTTTATTTATTCTGGATGTTTGACAGAACAGCACTAAGTCAGCTGTGATAGTCAGCTTTGCCTGAGAGGAAAACGACAACAGCAGAAGAACACAGAGATGCAAAACAACAGCGAGATAAGGTGGCGCCATCTTGGCACATTTTCTGGTGCTCGTGGTTTGTTTGACAGTCACATTGTGTTTGGCTGCATGTTTTTAGAAGGAAATAACACAGAATAAAGTTTCCATCAGTAGCAGGCTCGACCTCCTTTGGCCTTCAAAACTGCCTTAATTCTTCAAGGTGCTGGTGTGATGATATGCCCATATTGACATGACACCATCACACAGCTGCTGCAGACTTGTCAGCTGCACGTCCATGATGTGAATCCCCTTTGCCACTGCATCCTAAAGTTCCTCTACTGGATTGAGATCTGCTGACTGTGGAGGTCATTTGACTACAGTGAACTCAATGTTACGTTCAAGAAACCAGTTTGAGATGGCACCCTGTGTGGTGTTCTGCTGTTGTAGTTGCGCTTCTGCATACCTCATGGTTGCCTTCCTATCAGCTCAAAGTAGTCCGGTCATTCTCCTCTAACCTCTGACATCAACAAGGTATCTTCACTGTAGGAGCTGCTGCTCACTGGATATTTCCTATTTTCCAGACCATCTCTGTAAACTGCAGAGATGGTTGTGTGGGGATGTTTGAGTAAAAAAAGCAGTTTCTGAAATACTCAGACCAGCTCGCCTGGCTCAAACAGCGATCAGCATCTAAAGTCACTAAAATCACCTCTGTGTGAACTTCCACAGGTCACCTCAATCATGCACTGCATTTTCTAAAAATGGGAAATTTAATTTTAACTGAGAGGTTAGCAGGCAGGTTTGGGTTTCTGTTGGTTTCCTCCTCTTGAGTAATGAATGCCTGTAACTTGATTTTGTCTGAACAGTACTGGATGTCTCATCAGTTGAAAAACTGGTGTATCAAACTATGTATGTGAAGTGTGGGTGGACTGTGAGACACAAAGGTGCTGTTACCTGGAGCTTGTTAACCATCTCATCAAACAGTTTTCTAGCTTCTGGGCTGTTCGGGTCCTCAAAGTAATCTTCTATACCGATCTGAACCACAATGGATTTGAGGTTGCGGCAAACACCTACATAAATGGAAGGAGCGTTAACACACATAAGTAACAACACCGGCAGTAATGTAACAGCAAAAACATGGCTCTGCTTAGAGTTCTGCTTTAATATTATTGACTACACAGCCACACTAGTTAACTGCAAAGCTACTTAGCCTGATCTATTTTTTTTTTCAAACTCACTGTTGAAGTGGAGCAGGGCTTTCGGGGTGACTGGTGTGGAGGTGAGCACCAGCATCTCGAGGCCCTTCAAGCCCTCTCTGCAAACCTCTGCTGCCACCTCCTGGTTGATTTCACTCACATGGTCCAACTCTAACACCTGCAGGCGCATGCAGTTCCTCGCTGCAGAGAGGGAGGATTTCAAAATAAAACACAGCAGAGGTTACTGCAGGACACAAAGACTCACTTATATTTATAGGAGCTGTAGCAGAAATGCAGGTCTTTTAAACTAAATAATGTCAGGACAACAAAGAATGGACAAGACTCATTTGGATAAAAACATCAAATACAAGAAAATACACAAAGTAATTACATCAGTTAAGCTCAAACTCTAATTTGTAATCGCTAAGGAGTGGAATTATTATTCTAGTTTACCCAATGAGGCCAGTCCCTGAATCCCACACCCAGCACCGCCCACACCAAGAGCACGGAGGTGCGGCCAGCATCTTCCAATGGTCTGCAGACATCGGTTACTGAAGCGAGCGGGTTGTTGGCTGAAGGGAAAAGACTGGGTTTGAAATGTTCATTCATTTGTTTGCAATCCCATATTTTAACAGAGTTTCTGGGTATGAGATGGAGTGTGTTACCATGGATGTAATGGCGCCACCTGTAGGGATATAATGTCTCTACATCCAGCTCCAAGGGCCCAGATAACCTCCTGACCAACTGGATCTGTGGCACTCCTGAAACAGAATAAATATGCACAAATAACCAAATTGCACGCAATATTATACAGATTAGAGCATGACTTCGGGATAAAAAGCAGGATAGTTTCTATCTGTTTTTATAGAGCGGTCTGAGTGTACGTTATTTCACAAAAGACAGGACCTGGATGTCAGTGTGAGAGTCTACCTGTATGTTACAGCCTGAAGGGCTCGGCAGTAGCAGCTGGCCAGCCAAAGGGAGCGATCAGTCAGCAGGTTGGGGCAGTGTGAAATCTTCAGTATCAGCAGGTTACTTCCTGTGGCCTTTAACAACGCCTCTAGACCCTCCTCCAGACAGCCACTTAGACAGAGATTTAAGGGAAGGTCAACAGAAAAAGACAGAAAGTGATGTTTTTTCCTTTTGACACTCCAAAAGTACCATTTATAGAAAATAACAAAAAAGGGTCCACTAACATTTGCAGCATATCCAAGTTGTATCAGCGTAACCTGGGAGCACCTACTTAACTCTAATTCGTTTCCTTCACTCCACGTTCCACTCGTCCACTCATATCAAATATCTGCTTTTCTACTTCCAGGAAATCATAACTGATCTTTTACATGCCGAGCATAATCAGGCAGCACGGAAATGTCAGTATTCATCAATTATCCTTCTCCTGGTGGCTTCCGCTTATCAATCACTCTTTGAGGAGTCATTTGGTATGTCACTTAGTTTGACAGTTTGCACAGCAATGCTTAATAAAGCCAAAACAACACACACTGCAGTACCAGGTGTGAATGAGCCACTAGGCAGGGATTTGAAAAGAGGAACTGAGCTTATCGGTCGAGCAGCGAGCTCCAGGGCTTTTTATCACATGGCCTGCTTGAGGTTGTCACCATGAGCTCTCATGTTAAACTGTCCAACAGTGAAAAATAAGCATACTAAAAGTCAGATTTTTGGTTTTTGTAGCTGAAGTTTTTTTTTAACAACTCATCCATTTTTGAGTTAAGATTTAAAGCTTTGAATTATTTTACCACGGACAGTTCAAGTCATTCAACTGCACCTCTCCACTGCGTCTCTGAGAGCTTTTCATACAGTCCATAGCTTGCTGACATTAGCTGATAGCTTAGCATTCCACCCTCTTGTCTGAAGGTGAAACTAAGTTAGCAACAACATCAAAACGCGAATCCACAAAGCAGTGGAAGACACTGTGGTGGGAGTGACCATATTTTACATGCAGTCTTTGGCAGCTATATGTTGGATGTGTGCCTCACCGTGTGCTTTTCAGGTAATCCTCCTTGGTTTCCTTCTTGCCCCGCTGTCTTGGTTTAAGGTTTTGCAGGATCAGAGAGTGCGTCTGAGTGCACCACTGAGACATTGTGCTAAGAAACTGAGAAAAAAAAATACATGTACATAAGAAAATACACCTTAAATAATAACAGTAAGCACATGGTTATCTTGACTGTTACATATATCACAATATCTTCATGTTCACTAAGCACCTTGGAAGAGATGCGAGCGTTCTCTAGCAGCACTCTGGTCCACACGGCTGGGTGGCGGGCCACAAACTTCCAATTGCGGCAGACCTCGGCAGCTCTCAGCAGGGTCTTAGTATCCAGGTAGGTGAAGATACAAAAGAGGGCTGCACGTATCTTCAGGATCTCTGGACTGATCACCTCATTGGATTTGGAAGGACTCTTTTCATGTCTGCATGGCTTGCTGTAGACGCCTTCAGACCGACCTGTGGGAATAGAAGAGTCTTTAATCCAGTTCCTAATCTAACTAGATTAACAAAATTATTGTGCAAATACAGTACTGTGCAAAAATCTTGAGCCAACACTCATTTCTTTATATTTTGCTTTGAAGGAGCCAGACTTTGTCTTTTTTTTTTTTTAAAGAAAGTAGTCTTAAACAATAGTTCAATAGCTTTCTAAACATCTGCTCGTTCACTCACTCTTTCAGAGGAATGTTTGGGGGGGGGGTTTGTGTGTTAAACCACTTAGCACTGACCTATGAATCAGTCAAGCATACGAAAGCACGCTAGTCAAGGGAGGAACCGTGCTGTGTTTGCAACTTAGTAAAGCACCCATTTCTTTAGTTGAATCTAAGAAAAATACCAAAGTTAACACTTTGACAAGCATCAAATATTATTTTTGCAACAACAAGGTGACTCCCAAAGATCTTTTAGCCAAAAGTTTGGAACATATTGGAATATGGTGTACTTTCAAAACATAATGAGGAAGCTGGACATGTGGAGGAAATAACTATTTAGCATAGATTAACAATTAACAGTATCTGAAAGTCAAATCCTTAAGATATAGGGAAGAAATCCAGCTGACAGTTCACTGAAGCATTGTCAGAAATCTTGTTTCAGGCTACATTTACACTGTGGGGTTTTGTCAGAACCGAGGGAATTATGAACACAGACAAGGAACCATTTTGATTTTTGACAATACTTTACCTTCAAAGAAGCGCTTTGAATGTCTTTTAAGAAGCCTGAAGAACTATTCCTAATTTTTTTAAACACTATTTCAACACAGCCTGAACCTTCTTAGGTTGAAAAATAAAGGCGGCCAGGTTAAACTCTGACTTTCAAGGTCAGTAAAGTTACACACACTGTGTTTTTGCCCTGCATGCTTATTTCCATGTATGTTTGCACATTTCAATAAATCACTGCAACTGTTTCCCATTTTTCTAGCAAAATGTAAAAGAAATGATGGGTGAGTTGAGACTCTTACAAAATACTTTAAATCCTCTTTAAAAAAGAAAAAAAACATTCTGTCACACGGTGGCGCCAACTTTCTGAAGGACACTAATTAACATTGCTCTTTTTTCACCTTCTCATCTTTTCATTCTGTGGATTTTTATCTATCGGCTGACATCATGTGTCCATTCCTCTTAGCAAGATTGCTCCGAGATGACTCATTTCGTCTTTGGCCTTGGAAGGTGTCCGCTCGAAACCAACAGGGCTACGAACCATTGCTTACACTCTCACTGTTCTTCGTTCACTCTCTCTTTGTCTCTCTCTCTCACACACACACACACACGCACGCACACACACACACGCACGCACACACACACACGCACGCACACACACACACACACACCACCTACGCTCAAGATTGCCAAGTGAACTAAAAAAAAGAAGCCAAACTGTGTGTTGCATGCTGGGAAAACAACTCTGTCTTTGCTTGTAGATACATAAACCTCCATCACAACCTGGCAGAGACTCTCCCGATAAGAGGGACTACGTCAGAGCAGAGGGATGCCAGTAACATGATGAGAGGAATCTTTTGTGTTAATGGGGCCGTTATAGCAGTTTACACGAATTCGTCAGAGATTTGGCCCAGTTTTGCTTCTTCGCAGACCGCCCCAGTCCAACTGGTATTTAAAATCCCAACAGCAGGTGGAAAAGATGGAGGGGCCACAGCAGTGAGTTCAAAGATCTTGGCATTACAAGAAGTTAAGAGAGAAATGCACAATCTGTGGTGGATTTAAGTTGTGCAGGAAAGACCAGCTGCCTAGCTTTGCTGAGCACAAAACCTAGTATGAGGACAGGAACTGAGACAATATGACAGACAAATATCGCAACGCACAAAGGCACACAGAGGAAGAACAGCAGAGTCACCTGCAGCAATGTTTGACTTGATTTTCTCAGCATCTACAACAGAAACGGTGGCAAAACATCTCATTAAAAAGGACTCGAGATTTTAAATTGTGTTGGATAACATTAGCCTGTGAGCCTGCTAGAAATATTTATAGACCCTAAACTTTGTGCGTTTTTCTTGTCCCTCGTTGCTTCATTTATTTTGTTTATCGGAAGCAAACGTAAAGAAGCTGCATTTAGCTCCAACACTGCAGATGGAGCCATCTTCCTGATGACCCCTGATGCACCGCAACTGAACTGAAGCTGTGTACCTGCACCGCAAACACAATAAGCATATGTGTGGTCCAATATTAGAATTTTTAATCATTTGTACCTATTTTCATGTTATTTATTGATTTAAATACAATTTCTTTAACTTTGTTTTCTCAGATGGTATAGATTTTTTCCTTGTCTTGCATGAATATCACACGAGACCTGCAGCAGATAAAAGGCCTCAGTGATAAACCCCAATCAGTTTGTAGAACGAGCTTCGGCCACTGATGCAGCTCCTGCAATATTACATTACAGCAAGCTGACCCAGATCTACATCTGTCATTTCTATTATGGGACTCATTTCAAGGCCTCGACTCTGAATCCTGGCTCCCAGATATTAAATTGTAGGGAGTGTCGGATTTACAGGATGGAGATTTCTACTAATTTTCCTGCACTTGACAAACAAGCACCAACACCTGGGACCTGAAAATCAAGCCAACAAAGTACTAAAAAATGCAGGTCCTACAGTGAGTTAATCCCCTTAGACTTTTAATGTAAAATATCTATCCGATCGAAATCGATGGGTGACCTGTCACCGTGGCTACGCCCATCTGTTACCCATCTGTTTACATTAACAACTTTCCAAAGAGCCCTTACCGGCGTTGGGGCGGTATGCTGCTCTGCTGTGAGAATAGGGCGCAGCAGACTGCTGGACTTCCGCCACAGCCCTCCTCTCTTGCTCCCACATCTCCACTTCAGACTCGGTGGTTCGGGAACCCACATCAGATACGTCTCCCTCCTCGCCTTCAGTGCTGTTCCTGTAAGGTCGCCGCTGCCAGTTCTGGATAGCCTGTTTACGAAGACCCCAGTTTCTCGAGCCGCATCCGGGTGAGCGTTCGTAACCCCCCTCATTCAACCGGCACTGCATGTGATAGTACTGAGCTTCAGGACAGTCCTCCATGGGATGCATCTCAACGCTATCACTGTCGTAACCTCCAGAGCCTTGCGAGACAGACTTGATCCTCCCTGATGCTCTGCAGAAAAAAAATACAAGGGAGGGTAATCTACATGAGTTTGTTTTTATTGAATTGTCTAACATATAGATGACCCATCTTACATCTAAAAACAAGACTTACTGTGGTAATAATTTTGAACAAAAATTATACATTAGAAAATAGCTTTGCTGGCTTTCATGCAGAGACCTAATTATCAAACCAATCTGTTAAAAATGAAGCTAGAGACCAATTGGTCCAAAAGTAACTAACAGTGTCTACAAAAAAAGCTTACACTTGAAATGCAACATAAATATGACAAGTTGTGGGAGTCTTTTGGTTGTTTTTTACGGGAGCTATTTGAAGGAGTAAGTTAGTTCAGTCTTAGTTTTTTTGCACATTTGTCACACATGTTTCAGATCATCAGACAAAAACTAAAGAAGTACAGTCCTCACTTGTCTCACTTAAGGTCAGAGTTCACGATTTAACAATAAGAAAGAGGCTGGGCAAAAATGGCATCCGTGCACTACTGACCAAAATGCCCGGCCATCAGGTCACACCGTGAAGCTCAAGAAACACTTGGGTTATGAAGCAGGACAATGATCCAAAACATACCAGCAGGTTCTGGAGCAGCCTCGCCGAAGTTTGGACTTAAATCTGATTGAGATGCTTTGGTATGACCTGAAACAGGCCGCTCATGTGCAAAAATGCTCCACTGTGGCTGAATTACAACAATTCTGCAAACAAGAGTGGGCCAAAATTCCTCCACAGCCGTGTGAAAGACTCATTGCCAGTTATCACAAACCCTTGATTGTAGTTCTTGCTGCCAAAGATGGCACAGCCAGTTATTTAGAAAGCAATGACCTTTTCAGACAGGTAGGCTTGGATAACATTTATTTCCCTAAATAAATGAAATCACAATCTAAAAACTGGATTTTGCATTCATTCAGGTTATCTTTGTATAATATTAAACTTTGCATGTAAGTGTAACACATTTCCAAAACAACTAAGATACCATGACAGCATAAATAGTAGGGGTGGTGGAAAAAATCGATACTGTGTAGTATCGTGATATTTTGTTTGCTAATAATGTATCGATACAGGGACAGCAGAAATTGATATTTTGTTACAAAAAAGGTTTTTGTGGACTGGAACTCTGACTTCAGAGCATCCTTTTTCTGAGCAAGAATCCTGACATTCCTTCACTGTCCAAATGTGTTTAACTTTTTTTTGGCAGCAATAAACATGACAGTTTACTTGTTTTAATTTAAGACATGTTTTATTTTAATTAAGGTTAAAACTTTTTATTTAATGTAAAATTATATTTTGTTTTACTTTACTTTCCAATTCTTCAGTTGCTGAATGGGCTGCATAGTTTTCATAAATTTCAAAGTTCAGAATAGCTATAATTGTACCAGATGGTTGCATTCAGTTAAGTTGGACTAGACTGTAATACAAACCGTTCAGTTTGTCAACAATAAAACTGACTGAAATGAGAGAAAGACTGAGTGCGAGACTTTGATATTAGAGAAAATGAATATTGATAAAGTTTACCTTGATGTACAGAATCTGAATATTGCAAAATATTTTAAAAAAAAATCGCAATAATATCGTATCGTGCGTTAAGTATTGTGGTAATATCGTATCGTGGGATGTATGGTGATTCCCACCTCTAAATAGTAAATAGCTGTTGAAACTGCGACCCCATTCAGGCCTTCCCCGTGCGGATGCTGGATTTAAGTCGACCAATTTAATGGCACATTCAAACATACAATTGCTACACACAAAAGTCTCAAATACACAAAAGACTTCACTGTTGTAGCTACTTTAAATTCATTAGCTACATGTTCATGTTCTTCTGATCAGTAAAGGCCTCAGGGCATTGCTAACAAAGACTAATATCCTCAGAGGTCCATTGAAGACAACATGAGTGCTGCTATAGAGTACGACAGAACAGGTAAGCTAGTGTCACCAACGAGGAAGAGCCGCACTTCAGGTTACTTATTGTCAAATCAGGGTGACTTTTGTGAATACGAGCTAATACAGTCCTTAAAATAACCACCCAGCTACCTCAAGCAATAAGCAGTTACAGTTATTAGCCTTTCAAAAGTAGGACATTTTTCTTTTTCTCTCTTTCTTCCATCTCAGTGCTTCTTTTTCTCAGCATAACAAGGAGAGCAAAAACGTCTCCATGCATCATTATAAGAATAAAAGTGTAAGAGAATCACAGGTAATACAGCAGATGACACTAACCAAAAATTCCAAGTCAGGATGCACCAAAGTAGAAATCCATAAAATGCCACAAACATCAACTTATATTCTCTAAAATTAAAATGATGATCTCACTTTATCGTTTAAACAACAAAACTGGGACAAACCTGGACTAAACTGCAGTCTAACAAGCTGTTTGTAAAGCTGCAACATCATCAACATGACAGACTGCACCAATATTAAAATCAATAAATACCTATAATGTGAAATGAATATATCTATCTATATATATAAAAAAACAAAAAAACAAACACCCAGCACGCCCCTGCGGGCGGTTTATCCTTCAAGCTCGGGTCCTCTACCAGAGGCCTGGGAGCTTGAGGGTCCTGCGCAGTATCTTAGCTGTTCCCAGGACTGCGCTCTTCTGGACAGAGATCTCCGATGTTGTTCCCGGGATCTGCTGGAGCCACTCGCCTAGCTTGGGAGTCACCGCACCTAGTGCTCCGATTACCACGGGGACCACCATTACCTTCACCCTCCACATCCTCTCGAGCTCTTCTCTGAGCCCTTGGTATTTCTCCAGCTTCTCGTGTTCCTTCTTCCTGATATTGCTGTCATTCGGAACCGCTACATCGATCACTACGGCCGTCTTCTTCTGTTTGTCTACCACCACTATGTCCGGTTGGTTAGCCACCACCATTTTGTCCGTCTGTATCTGGAAGTCCCACAGGATCTTAGCTCGGTCATTCTCCACCACCCTTGGGGGCATCTCCCATTTTGACCTCGGGACTTCCAGGTTATACTCGGCACAGATGTTCCTGTACACTATGCCGGCCACTTGGTTATGGCGTTCCATGTATGCCTTGCCTGCTAGCATCTTGCATCCTGCTGTTAGGTGCTGGATTGTCTCTGGGGCATCTTTACACAGCCTGCACCTGGGGTCTTGCCTTGCCATCCTTCCATGATGGTTCCTCGTCTCCCACCTCTTTCTTGGGTTTCTGCTGCCTGAGGTATTCACTGAGCACTCGGTCAGTTGGGGCCATCTTCCCAATGTATTCTTGGATGTTCCTTGTCTCATCCTGGACTGTGGTGCTGACACTCACCAGTCCCCGGCCCCCTTCCTTCCGCTTAGCGTACAGCCTCAGGGTGCTGGACTTGGGGTGAAACCCTCCATGCATGGTAAGGAGCTTTCTTGTCTTTATGTCAGTGGCTTCTATCTCCTCCTTTGGCCAGCCTATTACCCCAGCAGGGTACCTGATCACGGGCAGGGCGTACGTGTTGATGGCTCGGATCTTGTTCTTACCATTCAGCTGACTCCTCAGGACTTGCCTGACCCTCTGCAGGTACTTGGTGGTTGCAGCCTTTCTAGCGGCCTCTTCATGGTTCCCATTTGCCTGCGGGATCCCCAGGTACTTGTAACTGTCCTCTATGTCTGCAATGTTGCCTTCTGGTAGTTCAATCCCCTCAGTTCTGACTACCTTCCCTCTCTTTGATACCATCAGACTACACTTCTCCAGTCCGAACGACATTCCAATGTCATTGCTGTATAGCCTGGTAGTGTGGATCAGTGAATCGATGTCTCGTTCACTCTTGGCATACAGCTTGATGTCATCCATGTACAGGAGGTGGCTGACAACTGCTCCGTTCCGTAGTCGGTATCCGTAGCCAGTCTTGTTAATGATCTCACTGAGGGGGTTCAGGCCTATGCAGAACAGCAGTGGGGACAGAGCATCTCCTTGGTAGATCCCGCACTTGATGGTGACTTGTGCTATGGGCTTGGAGTTGGCCTCTAGTGTTGTACGCCACATCCCCATTGAGTTCCTGATGAAGGCTCTTAGGGTCCCATTGATCTTGTACAATTCTAGGCATTCCAGTATCCAGCTGTGGGGCATTGAGTCATAGGCCTTCTTGTAATCAATCCAGGCAGTGCACAGGTTGGTCAGTCTGGTCTTGCAGTCTCGGCTGATTGTTCTGTCTACCAGTAGCTGGTGTTTTGCGCCTCTGGTATTCTTGCCAATTCCTTTCTGTGTCCCGCTCATGTATTGACCCATGTGCCTGTTCATCTTAGCCGATATGATGCCTGACAGGAGCTTCCATGTAGTACTGAGGCAGGTTATTGGTCGGTAGTTGGAGGGGACCAGTCCCTTCTTGGGGTCCTTGGGGATCAGGACCGTCCGGCCTTCAGTTAGCCATTCCGGGTGTCTCTCGTTAACTAGCAGCTGGTTCATTTGTGCTGCCAGACGCTCGTGGAGTGCAGTCAGCTTCTTCAGCCAGTAGGCGTGAACCATGTTGGGCCCTGGTGCTGTCCAACTCTTCATACTGGAGACCCTTTCTTGGATATCTGCCACTGTGATGGTTACTGGACCCTGTTCAGGGAGGTCGCTGTGGTCTGCCCTCAGATCCTCTAGCCACTGAGCATTGCCGTTATGGGTTGCATCCTATTCATGTAGCCCCTTCCGCCGGGGTTACTTGCGTAGTAGCATTCCAACAACGCCCTGTTTTCGTCTCTTGCCCACCGATGCCTTCTTGTTCCAGTAGCCCACTTTTCGTCAGGGTGCCCTGGTTCCTCAACACCTGACGCGGACCTTGTTGATCCGGGCGACGTCCGAGCCGGCATGCCTTCATACATATATACACACATACACACATACACACACACACACACACACACACACACACACATACATACATATATATATATATACACACACACACACACACACACACACACAGATATATATATATATATATATATACACACACACACACACACACACAGATATATATATATATATATATACACACACACACACACACACAGATATATATATATATATATATATATATACACACACACACACACACAGATATATATATATATATACACACACACACACACACACACACACACACACACACACACAGATATATATATATATATATATATATATATATATATATATATATATATATATATATATATATATATATATATATATATATATATATATATATACACATATATATATATATATGGGGTGGGGGTGACCTTTACTAATAACACAGGCACTGTTTCTTACTTCTAAGCTGACAAAGAGTGTAAGCATGTTTTTGTTTTTATGCATCCTCAAGAAACCCAAAGTACGCCAATAAAATATCCAGCACACTATCACAAAACCAGCTGTCTGAAAAACTGATGCAAGTAAGGACGAATCCATGCTTTAAATGTTTGTACTACATTCAGACCCTACCATCCAAATAACACTCATCAGACCAACCAACATCTTTCCGATCTTCATGCTTCATCCTGTAACTTCGTCTTCATCACAATACATCAGGGTTTGAAGTGTTGTGTATTCAGAGATGCACCTAAACGTAGATGGGTTGTAGCAAAGCAGTCTGGCCATTCTCCTCTAACCTCTGGCATCATTAACTGAACTGGAGCGGCAAGAACTGATACTTACTGGATATTTTCTCTCAAACCATTAGCTACAATCCCAAGAGATAGCTGTGTGGGAAAAACACGGCAGATCAGCAGTTTCTGAAATACTCAGACCAGCCCGTCTCACACGGTGTTAAAACGATGTCATGCCCAAAGCCACTTAATTCACCTTTTTTCTGGTTAGTTTGAACTTCAGGAGACTGTCTTCACCATATCTACATGCCTAATGCACTGAGTTGCTTCTGTATGATCGGTTGATTAGGTGTGTGTCATGGCTGCCGTTTTCAGGTAACTTCCCATGTTTGAGTCCTGCGTTTGGGTCCTACATCCTGCCACACAGCCGAACTTTGACAGTATGTGATAATGTGTAGTTAAACAATGTACCTAATAAAGTGACCACCGTTTCTGTAATATTTCTGTTGAAACACAGACAGCTGTGATCAAGAACAAGCACATCAGCAGGTCCATTAGTCATTTCCCAAAATCCAGAATAACATTCAGCGACATCCTAAAGGC
The DNA here is from genome assembly GCF_041146795.1 of Maylandia zebra. Lineage (NCBI taxonomy): Eukaryota > Metazoa > Chordata > Actinopteri > Cichliformes > Cichlidae > Maylandia > Maylandia zebra. The sequence continues at coordinate 22,278,545 of NC_135172.1, read as the reverse complement.
ATTTCAGCGAAATTCAGGAAAATAAAATGTACCCGAGTCACATCGATGGGTGTAATTTTTCCAAAATTTCAAGGTTATTCTTGATGTTATGCAATAGGAAGAAAAATACATGAAAGTTCATTCATGAGGTTTCACAATGTTTTGTGTAAACTTTTGCAAACTGACGACTGGTGTCCTTTTCTTTTTCACTCTGGATTGATGTTTGTGCAGCAATGTCTATTTAAACAGTCTTAAAGGAAAACAGTGACCAGTGACTTTGGATTGGCAACTTTTTATTGCGTGTCTTTAGTAAATCTTGATTATAACTTTTAATGGGAGTTGTGCAAATTGAGTAATTTTGCCTGTAAAATGGCATCTGAATACAACCTTTATCCTTAAACAGCTAGGGATGGGTATCGAAAATCAGTTCTTGTTGAAAACCGGTTCCCACTGTTTCAATTCCTTGGAATTGTTTGCCATTTTTGCAAACGATTCCCTTATCGATTCCAGTCGCCCCTAATGACGTCACCACGTTGTGGAGCGTCATTTACCTGGCAGGAAACACGGCGGCTCAAACGCTAAAAAGTTTGGTCATACTTTACGAGAACGGATGACAACGGGGCAACTTGCAATACTTGCAAAGTAGATATTTCATTTAAGGGAGGAAACACTACGAATATGTAAAAGCATTTGCTCACAAAACACGCGATAACCTTAAATGAATGTCGTGTTTTTAATTCCGCTCCGGACTCGTGAATCTCAACCCAGCAGCAGCGGTAACGTTTGCACGTCCTCTCCCGTTAATACGGCAGATAAATAATCAACTAACAGTGCATATTATGTTTGAGTTATATTACAAAACCTGCCATTAGTGTGCATTTAGGTGACCATGATGAGAGAGACAAACAGAGTCTGGCTGGCGCTCGCTGGCAGTTGTCGCTGCAGTCTACCGGTAGCGTCTCCTTTCAGGCCAGGATAGACGAATGTCACCAAGCAGTGACTAAGTTTGTGGTCAAAGGCTGCCACAGCAGATACCCCCGATTTTCAGTAAGTGAATGTGTTTATTTGTAGGCAGGGACATTGCTACAGAATAATTTATGTTATACTTTGTTATTGCTACAGAAGAATATTTATTTTATTATTTTACATTTACAATTTTTTTCCCCGGGGACCCTGTGACCCCCCATTGAAGAGCCGTAGGCTGGATCTCTTAAGGATCTCTTAAGATCTCACTGTTGGGTTTGTAAGTCCATGCTACTCCTAAATTCTATCTTGTTCAAAGAGAAGATATAAAACAAAGTTCTAAGCTAATCGACCTTAGTGTTCTCCTTTTTTAAAAAGAATCGATAACAGAATCGATAAAGAATCGAATCGTTAAACAGAATTGAAAATGGAATCGGAATCGTGAAAATCTTATCAATGCCCATCCCTATAAACAGCTATTAATAACCGAAGGCAGAAGGCTCACACAGTTGTTCTCGGGCGTCTGTGCGTGTGTCGTGCCATCACTTATTTAATGGGGAAGGCCTGACAGGCTCTGTGTGACGTCAGAGAAGGGAACACATTCGCGCACCAACTGGGGATGACAGTTGGGTCGGTACATGATGGCACGCCATGTGTTTGAAATCTCCAGTGGAGACCCAGAAATACTTCAGTCACACCTCGTGTAGTGAGACGTCTGACCTGCGCCTCAGCGCTGCCACTGACTGAGAGCATCTGTGACATGTGGTTTGGATAGATTCAATTTTAAGTCAGTTTTCAACACTATAGATTTGATGTTCTCATTAGTAGTTGGCGACTACTGTGCTCACAAATCTTCACATTAGGACTCTGGATTAAACAGTCTACTCTCAATATTAAAAAAAATTTATTCACATTGGCTCAGTTGAGGCTTTGCAAACACATGATTACTGACCACATGACATTAACTTTTCGGCCATTCTGAACATATGACTATCGTGGTGACAATGCAGGATCCAGTGAATAAGACCCCAGTCATACAAGCCTACAGACTGCACCGCCACCATCTGGTAAATAGTAGTCATCACGGAAAACTGAGTATTTCCCAACCTGTTATGTGTCGTTGCTGGAGGTTGGTGGCAGTGACTGGGAACATGATCGCTAAATTGCTAGTCACAGAGGCCTACAGTCAGTGACCCCATGGCAACCAGCAGGTAAAAACACATATTCCCCCAAAACCTCTTTGTAAATGCTTCAGTTGCTAGCACATTGCTGCAGTCTTGTTTGAACGGATGTGTCGGCTTTTTCTACAAACATCAGTCGGCTCCTCTCTGTGCCATTTGAAACCTCTGAGACACAACTTTTACTTTGAGGCCAAACCTTCTACATGTCCAGCTTGCGTTGCACTTTCTCAAACTGTACGGATGCTTGGCTGATGTGAAAAAGTACAGGTTTATACTGGAATAAGCTAGCAAGGTTTGGGATTTAGCACTTTCTTTGCAAACAATTTCCCCAACCAGTTTCCATAACAACCACTGGTTGTATAACATACATATACATACATATATATATATACACACACACACACACACACACACACACACACACACACACACACACATATATATATAAAACAAAACAAAAAAAACACCCAGCACGCCCCTGCGGGCGGTTTATCCTTCAAGCTCGGGTCCTCTACCAGAGGCCTGGGAGCTTGAGGGTCCTGCGCAGTATCTTAGCTGTTCCCAGGACTGCGCTCTTCTGGACAGAGATCTCCGATGTTGTTCCCGGGATCTGCTGGAGCCACTCGCCTAGCTTGGGAGTCACCGCACCTAGTGCTCCAATTACCACGGGGACCACCGTTACCTTCACCCTCCACATCCTCTCGAGCTCTTCTCTGAGCCCTTGGTATTTCTCCAGCTTCTCGTGTTCCTTCTTCCTGATATTGCTGTCATTCGGAACCGCTACATCGATCACTACGGCCGTCTTCTTCTGTTTGTCTACCACCACTATGTCCGGTTGGTTAGCCACCACCATTTTGTCCGTCTGTATCTGGAAGTCCCACAGGATCTTAGCTCGGTCATTCTCCACCACCCTTGGGGGCATCTCCCATTTTGACCTCGGGACTTCCAGGTTATACTCGGCACAGATGTTCCTGTACACTATGCCGGCCACTTGGTTATGGCGTTCCATGTATGCCTTGCCTGCTAGCATCTTGCACCCTGCTGTTATGTGCTGGATTGTCTCTGGGGCATCTTTACACAGCCTGCACCTGGGGTCTTGCCTGGTGTGATAGACCCCAGCCTCTATGGATCTTGTGCTCAGAGCTTGTTCTTGTGCTGCCATGATTAGTGCCTCTGTGCTGTCTTTCAGTCCAGCTTTGTCCAGCCACTGGTAGGATTTCTGGATATCAGCCACCTCCTCTTCCTCTATCTGCCGGTGGTACATACCGTGCAGGGGCCTGTCCTTCCATGATGGTTCCTTGTCTCCCTCCTCTTTCTTGGGTTTCTGCTGCCTGAGGTATTCACTGAGCACTCGGTCAGTTGGGGCCATCTTCCCAATGTATTCTTGGATGTTCGTTGTCTCATCCTGGACTGTGGTGCTGACACTCACCAGTCCCCGGCCCCCTTCCTTCCGCTTAGCGTACAGCCTCAGGGTGCTGGACTTGGGGTGAAACCCTCCATGCATGGTAAGGAGCTTTCTTGTCTTTATGTCAGTGGCTTCTATCTCCTCCTTTGGCCAGCCTATTACCCCAGCAGGGTACCTGATCACGGGCAGGGCGTACGTGTTGATGGCCCGGATCTTGTTCTTACCATTCAGCTGACTCCTCAGGACTTGCTTGACCCTCTGCAGGTACTTGGTGGTTGCAGCTTTTCTAGCGGTCTCTTCATGGTTCCCATTCGCCTGCGGGATCCCCAGGTACTTGTAACTGTCCTCTATGTCTGCAATGTTGCCTTCTGGTAGTTCAATCCCCTCAGTTCTGACTACCTTCCCTCTCTTTGTTACCATCCGACTACACTTCTCCAGTCCGAACGACATTCCAATGTCATTGCTGTATAGCCTGGTAGTGTGGATCAGTGAATCGATGTCTCGTTCACTCTTGGCATACAGCTTGATGTCATCCATGTACAGGAGGTGGCTGACAACTGCTCCGTTCCGTAGTCGGTATCCGTAGCCAGCCTTGTTAATGATCTCACTGAGGGGGTTCAGGCCTATGCAGAACAGCAGTGGGGACAGAGCATCTCCTTGGTAGATCCCGCACTTGATGGTGACTTGTGCTATGGGCTTGGAGTTGGCCTCTAGTGTTGTACGCCACATCCCCATTGAGTTCCTGATGAAGGCTCTTAGGGTCCCATTGATCTTGTACAATTCTAGGCATTCCAGTATCCAGCTGTGGGGCACTGAGTCATAGGCCTTCTTGTAATCAATCCAGGCAGTGCACAGGTTGGTCAGTCTGGTCTTGCAGTCTCGGCTGACTGTTCTGTCTACCAGTAGCTGGTGTTTTGCGCCTCTGGTATTCTTGCCAATTCCTTTCTGTGTCCCGCTCATGTATTGACCCATGTGCCTGTTCATCTTAGCCAATATGATGCCTGACAGGAGCTTCCATGTAGTACTGAGGCAGGTTATTGGTCGGTAGTTGGAGGGGACCGGTCCCTTCTTGGGGTCCTTGGGGATCAGGACCGTCCGACCTTCGGTTAGCCATTCCGGGTGTCTCTCGTTAACTAGCAGCTGGTTCATTTGTGCTGCCAGACGCTCGTGGAGTGCAGTCAGCTTCTTTAGCCAGTAGGCGTGAACCATGTCGGGCCCTGGTGCTGTCCAACTCTTCATACTGGAGACCCTTTCTTGGATAGCTGCCACTGTGATGGTTACTGGACCCTGTTCAGGGAGGTCGCTGTGGTCTGCCCTCAGATCCACTAGCCACTGAGCATTGCCGTTATGGGTTGCGTCCTTCTCCCATATGCCCTTCCAGTATTGCTCCGTCTCCAGCCTTGGTGGTGCTGTTCTCTTATTGTTCCCTTGTCACTGAGAGTACACCTTTGCTGGTTCTGTGGAGAACAGCTGGTTTATTCTCCTGCCTTCTATCTCTCTGGTGTACCTCCTCAAGCGGCTGGCCAAGGCTGTGAGTCTTTGCTTGGCAGTTTCCAAGGCCTCAGGTATGGACAGCTTGCTGTATTTCTTATGCACCTTCTGTGTCGCACCTTTCTGCAACTCCGTTAGTTGGCTAACCTCCCTCCGTGCTACTTTGATCTTGTCCTCTAGCCTCCTTCTCCATGGAGGGTACTGCCCCTTGTGGCTGTTCAACTTGTAGCCAAGCATCTTACTGATCACTGCTGCCGTATTGTAGATCAGCTTGTTAGTGTCGGTAATCGTGGTTGTAGGTATTGTCCGTAGTGCTGCATTAACATCATCTAGCAGACCTTCTGAGGGTACTTCACGTAATCTTGGTAACCGGCTACGGGGGATCCAGGTTTCAAGCTTGGCCATGATCCTATTTTTCAGGTCAATTCCTCTCGCACTCAACGGTCCTTCTCCTATCGCACTTGGGGCTACGTACCCAATCTCGGGTGGGGGTGATGAAATCGCCCCCCTGACCTGGCGTCCTGACTCCTCCTTGCCGTAGCATTTGTGTTGTACCTCGTCAATCTCTAGCTGTGAGAGCAGTCCCTTCTTTCGAATGTTGGAACACTGAGCTACTAGTTGTTTCGCCGTCATTGTGGATGTTGGGTATCGAAGAATCCATAGGTCCCTCATCCGATTCATGTAGCCCCTGCCGCCGGGGTTATTTGCGTAGTAGCATTCCAACAACGCCCTGTTTTCGTCTCTTGCCCACCGATGCCTTCTTGTTTTATATATATATATATATATATATATATATATATATATATATATATATATATATATATGTGTGTGTGTGTGTGTGTATATATATATATATATGTGTATATATATATATTAGGGGTGCAACGATACACAAAATTCACGGTTCGGTTCGGTTCGATACTTTGGTGTCACGGTTCGATATTTTTTCGATACAAAAAAATGTTCATGCCTTTTTAATTTGTCATTTATTAAAATTATAAATATATATTTTAACTCAAAAGTACAGTTTTTAAATTTAACCCTAACCCTTGTGCGCGTTTTTTATTTTGACAGCGAATGCGCACCTGCGGACCACTTATGTGCAGCCCTGGTTATTTAGCTCGTCATATTGCAGCCACAGAAATTCTTTTGTCCATGAAACCATGAAGCTGCACTTTCTTTTTGCCTTATAGTCTGATTTGTCATAACTTCTCCGTTTTGTGGTAAGCTTTTCTTTGGCTGTCACTTCTTCACCCTGACCTGTCTTATTTGGCTCAGAAGAAATGAAATATATATCCTCCTGCTTTTACACACGCACTCACATAAGCTCAGCGATTCTCTGCGCGATCAACCTCTCACATGTTTAAGCTTGCTGCGGGAGATTTCACTTGTCATGTTTGCATAGTGAGCTAACGATTAATAAGACGATGTCAGAGGAATTGGTGCACAAATTTTCATCACTCACAGATCAGTGCTGTCACTCTCTATACACAGTTCGCGCGATTGCAAAGTGAAAGCAAAAAAACAAGCGCAAATTCAAACGCGATTTCAATATGTCACATATTGACAGTGGCTCACCAATGCCAATGACATAATTACCCAGCTACATTTCTGAAAGAATGCAAAAGCATTGACATATATTTTTCCTACAATAGCCCGACGGGCAGGGAAGAGATAGATTTTGGTAGCCCGACTGAAAAAAATCGCTAGCCCCAGGACGTCGGGCTAGCGATATTGCAAGCCCTGTATCTGATTGAGGAATCACTCATCTTTGGAAAAGAGAGTTTATTACAGAGAAATGTCTCTTTCCAAAATAAAAGCTATACTATCCGCTTCTTCTGGGCTATATTCTCAGCAGCATAAGGAGAATCATGTGCTAACAGCTGTCTAAATGACTCGGCTAAAGTTAGTAGCATGCTTGTTGTTTTTGTCTTTGCACTAGGATGATGTCGGCGTAAATGTGCAGTCATATTCGTTGTGTTCCCACTAGTGATTTCAGGTTAATCTCGTTGAAATGACCTTAACGCCACAACACGGCAAATCTCCGTTAACGAGCTACCGCTGATCGCCCCGTGCATGGGGCTAGACGGCCAACACGTTAACGAGCTAACTGCGCTAACACACTAGCTCCCACCCATGTAATTGAGCATTGCACGGCACATCCAACATACTGTTTTACTTTAGTCCATGACTCGCTTACCTTCAGGGTCATACGTCACATGAAAACCAAAATAATTCCAAACGCCAGATCTGGAGAGCTTAACTTCTGTCTTGCTAGCTTGCCCTGCGCTCTTCCTTCTGACTATGCTGTCTGTGTTGAGCACTCAGTGGATCTGTGCTCGACAGTGCAGCCTAGGCGGAGTAGTCGAACGCAGATTCACTGAGCGCTCAACACAGACAGCATCGTCAGAAGGAAAGTTGATAAAATAAATTACAAATGTTGTATTGTTCGATACATATGCGTACCGAACCGAAAGCACTGTATCGAACGGTTCAATATCGATACGAATATCGTTGCACCCCTAATAAATAAATATATATATATATATATATATATATATATATATATATATATATATATATATATATATATATATATACATACACACACATACACACATATATATACATATACATACATATACATATATGTGTGTGTGTATATATAATGTATATACACACATATATACACACACACTACTGTAATCTTTTGATTTTTTATATATTAACAAAAAAATAGAAAAAAACAAAAGAAGTCACAAAAATATTAATATTATACTATTGTTTTTTCAAACAATATTATGACAATTGCTGGGCATAGAAGTATTTATACACAATACTGAAAATGTTGAACCTCAAAAGGCAAAGACCAGCAAGCACAGCAGATAGCCGTTAAAAGCTCTGGGAATCCATTTCCAAGTAACTGACAGATTGTGTTTCACTACACAAGCTCTGAGCAGGTACAAAAGATGAAGTGAACTAAAAGCATTTAAAAGCCAACTATAAAATCTCCACCCTGACCGAAAAAACGCTCCCAAAAAACCCGTAAAATATGCACATTTCAGAGCTGCCTAATTATCTGGTGCGAGACATATAATAGTAATTATAACAATTTAAATAAGACAATTTAAAGCATGGATCACTGCGATTTCACTCAGCAGTAAAAGTACCATTAAACGAGAGACTACATTTGCTATCATGGTTTTAGGGTCTTGTATAGTATTTGCTGAGCTGTGGTTCCTGTTTTGATGTTAATGATTTCCTTTCTTTATTGTTATAATGTTTATATTTTTCCACTATTTCCTTGTCTTTGTCTTCATCTGTTTTTGTCCACTTCCTGTTTAATTTCAGCAAATCACTTTTCCTTGCATCCGTCTGGTTACCTGACTTGACTGTAGGGATGGGTACCGGTGTCCGGTTCTGACATAAACGGTAGTAACCAGACCGAAAAGCAGCGCACATTTCGGTGCTTTATTTCGGTGCTTTTTTTTCCTGAGCTGTGATACACTTTTAGCCAATCGTTTTACGTTTCCGAGGATAGTAGGCGGGGCCAGGTACGTACGTTCTGTTAGCGCAGAGCTACAGATTAAAAATGTCCAAGGCGAAGCGGTTAAAAGTCTGGCTGTACTTCACAGCAAAATATGCAAACTCAGCAGCAACAAGTGCTTTAAGCTGATACTGTGATACTGTCAAAGGAGGTAACACCTCGAATCTCATGAAACACCTGGCGACGCATAGCGTTTTTTTAAAAGCCGAGAAATGCGCCGTATTTGATGGCAGCAGCAGCCGTTCTTCTCTGCGTGAGTAGCTTAATGTTGTTCTTGTGTAATTTAGGTTGAGTAGGCTAACCACGTTATTACATTAATGCATGTAAGGTGAACTAGCAAACATCATCATAGCTACATGCGGCTGTCTTCTTGTTTGATGGCAGATACTCCCTTCACCCTGGCCAAAAAGGCTAAAATGACCAAAGAAGAAGTGGAAAACAGTTAAACATGAGAGGTTTTGGACAAAGTTTGTGTTTTTTCCATTGATTAAGCACTGCTTCCAGCCATGAGTGATACCATATATGCCCCATAGCTGCAGAAAAGGCTGACATTGTTATCTTTTTACAAAAAACAGCTGAACATGAGAGGTTTTTGGACAAAGTTTGTGTTCTCCATTCTTTAAGCACCGGTTTGAGCACCGTTTGGGCACCGGCACCGTTTCAAAAGTACCGATTTGGCACCGGTATCGGATAAAACCTAAACGATACCCATCCCTACTTGACTGTTTGAATTTTTATTCTTCATTTAGGAAGGTTTCTGAGTGAAGTGACCTGGAAGTGGCAGCCATTGAGATTTTCCAAACACAAAGGAAAGGAGCGCCACTGATTCCTTTATTAACTCTTTTAGCAGAGGATGCACTGGACCATCTTTTCTGAAAGCAGAGAAGATCATTTTAACTAATAATTCATGGTGATGCACCACCTGAGTAACGTCTATTGTTGTATTGCGAGCCTTTAGAATGATTATAAAATCATTTGTTATTTCGGGTTAGCTGTGAGTCATAAGTGATGGATGGCGGGGAATTTTACTTCAGCCATAGAAATCCTAACTAAGAAGTATCATTAATTTAAACCAAAATCATGGCATAAAATGAATGAATGAGAGAAAGGGGAAAAATGTGTTTTTGATAAAAGGTTAAACTCTTAAGTTTGTGTGGTCCTCAGGATTAAGGCTCGGGTGGAGTGCAGGATTTATACAGAGAATAAACATCTGGACATTTGACATCTGCGTGTAACACTGTGTAGAAGAACACAAGACATTATTTACCATCAGAACCCGAGCGGTCAGTATGTTATTGAAAATGCATTTAGTGAAAGTGCACATTGCTGTTTTTTGAGGGTTTTTTTCCCCAGCAGTCACACATTGTAACATTCGGGGGTCAAAAAATGAAGGCTTGCTTTTTGGATGTATTGCCTTCCTCAGCATCCTGCTTTTGCATCCCGTTTCCAATGTACATCAACATGTGTTTCATAAAGCTCTTCATGGTACAATGGTACTATGAATGGATAACTCATGTGTCGAATGTACAGCAGTGTGTTGCTGACCCACCCTGTGCTGGGAGAGGAACGTCGCTCTGACACTTGGTACATTCCCCTCGTGCTCCCAGAGATGCTCGAGTTTCTCTGGAGAGAGAGAGAGAAACACAAAGAAAACAAAGAGTCGGATCAAACGTGTTATTAATAAAATGTCCTGTTTCCCCATCATTCTCAAACATTATTTTACAGGCTGATCTTTTTTTTTTTATGATGGAGAAATGCGAGCATACATATTTTACCAAAACACAAAGTACAACAAGACATTTAATTGAAGGACAAGATACTGTATGTATTACTAACAAACAGCTGTCACAGTAAATTAGAACTGCTACAAAAATAAATTGAGTACAGAAGCCTGCTTAAAAAAAATCTCACTGGAAGTGGAATGAAATCATAGAAAATGAAACCGCCGCCTATTTTGCAGTTATCTGGGGAAGGTTTTCTAAACGTATCTCAAACAGGCTCCGTTACTTCTGATTTTTGTCAAACAGAATACAATCATGACTAGAATGATTAACAAAAGTGGTTTTCTGATTAAAGGTAATTGTGTGCGGTTCAGTGACGTGTTTTCATCACATTTCATTTTCTTGATTTGTACTGTACACACGAGCAAGGCATTGGAACAGGATCATTGTCGTGAATAGGTGTGAGTGTAACATGATCATTTGTCTGTATTAGCCACACGACAGACTGGTAACCTGTCCAGCTGGCACAAACTCCTGCAGCCCTGAATTGGATAACCCAAAGAAAATGGATGGAAAGTAGTCAAAATATCTTTTTCTAGAGCAAAATGCTGGATGGACCTGACTGACTGAGCAATCAATACTTCTATCTATCCACTGTACTCACTGCAGAGAGAACCCTGTAATCTAAAATATTTGGTTGCAGCTCTGAGAGCAGGTTTTTAAAATGCATTTGCTTGTAAGTGTGCAATCTGACTCTCTGTGTTTGCCAGCGCAAAATCTTCCTTGTCGCTTTTTCACACCGTTCTCAAAGCTGCATGTGCACTGAAGTGTGCGTGTGTGAAGCCATGCCAGGTGGAACTCTGTGTACCAAACCGGCGACGTGCCACAGAGGGAAAATGTGCGCAAACACAGACAGTCTCCCTCCCTCTCTGCTCCCTCTCTTTTTCTCTGCTTCACTCACACAGCTTGTTTGTGGGCCACTGCCAGTGAAAATGGACCGTGGAGGAAACAGGCGAGTATCATCCATGCCTTTCATTCCTGGACAGACTGCAGTGAAGGCAGAGCAGGAGCACATCTCCAAGAAATGGGTTTAATCAAATGCATTCATCGGGAGGTATAACTCAATTTGGGTGACTTAAATTCGAGCCAAACGTCAGCATTTGTCTATTTCTACCTCTTCTGCTCTCTGTTACAAACCCAAAACATAATAAAGAATCACAGTCAGATTAAAGCTGCTGTATATTCCTCTCATTCTTTGTGAAAATTATATTACAGTCAGCCTGGAAAGAACAACAGAGTGAGCAGATAAACCATCCCTTCTCTCACCACCAGTCCTAAAATACCCCTGTCACTCTAAAACCTGTCTCGTAGGAAGATGAGGGCGACCTTTCTCAGGCCATATAGAGAGGTGGAGACACCCTTGACAGTATAACAAGGTGCCAACCAGTTAGTGCCTCCACACTTGTACTTGTCATGCTGATTACTCATAGTCCTACAGTGCACAAGCATGGAGACAAGAAACTGACTAAATGTAGGTAGTTTCAGGTCATTCACAGGTCATGTGGTTCTCTAATATTTCAAATCACAACAACAATCACCTTGAGATACTTTATATTGCAAGTTAAAGATCCTACAATAATACAGAGAAGCCCTAACTGTCAAACAACCTTTTATGAGCAACCACATGGCGAAAATGGGAATGAAAACTCCCTTTTAACAGGAAGGAAAGGACCTCTGGCAAAAGCATTTAACTTAGTGCAGATTTAGGGATTTCGTATTTAGTCACACTAAAGTACAAAAAGGAAGGCAACCTCCTTGCAACTAGTAAATAAAAAATAAGTATATAAATATCATATATAAAATAACCGATTGCAAGTAGTTGCAGCTACCAACTGGTCACCAAGTGTTTAAACATGCAACAGTATCAATCAGTTTCCATCATGAGGCGACTGCACATTTCACCTGATGGGAGGCAACCTTTCTCCAAACAATCACAGTCCAACTCAGACTGACTGAACTCTCAGACAGATTGGATAACCAACTGGTTTGCAAGCAACCGACATGTCATTTATAAACAAATTCAAACTGCCGGCACATTGCAATCAGTCTGAGTCAGTCTGCACTGACGAATGCAACACATCTACAGCATGTCTCCTTGTAACAGGGGCCTACATTGGTTATATTCTGGTTATGTTCCCATGTGAAATCGAGGTTGTTTATTTCCTATTTCATTTTGCAGTTAAATCTCCATCCTGCAGTAACTATGTCACCATCTGAACAGGAATTTCTGTGTGTATGAGGCTCTGGGTGAACTCTAAATGCGAGCAGTTAATGTGAATTTCTGTGCATCTTGCTGTCATCTGTTGCAACAGATTTACAACAGATGACAGCAGACTTGCAATTTTTACCATTTTATGACAGTTAATCGCCCATTAACCACACAGACTCTATGCCAATGCCAACTTCACCTCAATCAATCACAAACTGATTGCAGACTGGCTCTTGCAAAAAAAGAAGTCACTTTGAAAATGGAAACTGACTGCGAGTACTGTTGTTTCCCATCTTTAAAGGAACAAGATCGCAAGTTCGTTGCAACTATTGCAATAATCGTGATTATGGCACTGTCTCCAATCAGTGTTTCCGCTACAGTGTGACTGTAGCAGGCTTTTTGCCTGGTAAGTTGATAGTGGTTTATGGTGTTAATGTTTTTATAACCTCTTCTGAGACTGTTGTGTTCCTTGATACCTGCTGGATTTGTCAGTGTTAGAAAGGTTTGTGAGCTATGATGACTACAGCAGAAGAAGTTGAAGAGAAATACTTGTTTTCTCCTGTTCTGTCAGAGTCTGCCATGAACTCGGATGAATGAAATGTGCATTAGTGCATTCTTATCCTCATCATGTTCGTGGGCTGCATAAAATGTTACCAAGAGCCACACTTTAAAAGCCCTGACCTTAGAAAGAAGGATCACTCTGAATCAATACATTCACTCTTCTGAATCACCCCCTTTGTCTGCCCTGATGCCCTGAAAGGTTCACTCGAGGATGAAAATGAGTTGAATCATATGCTACGGCCAGATCTCAACCCAAGTGAAGAGCTACTGGAGAATTTGGACTGATTGGTCAGATAACATCCAATAATGGAATATCATTTGGAAAACATGTGGCCACAGTGGCCCAACTCCTTAGTAAAACACTTTATTTTGAAGATTTGTCTATAATTGGTCACCTGACTATAAAGCGATAACCCGAGGACGCCGACATCATCTGTGCACTCAGAGACGGTAATCCTAGGACATGATTCCTCTCAGGCAGCTCTGCACCACATCACATCTGATTAAAAAATCATGCTGAAATCTTGAGCGAGAGCAAGAACTGTTTCCATGGCAGCATACACATTAGTGCATTGTGAAACAGGTGACCCCTTTTTTTTTTCCATAAGTGTCGTACAGTAATTTGAATACGTGACATTAAGAACAGACTCTGTGTGCTTTTATAGCTTTTTTTAATCATTGTGTAATACGGCAAAACAAAAGGAGCAAGGAGGCATGGTTCAAGCACCGAGCCTGGAGATGAAGAGCTGCATTCCAGTTTTCTTTTTTAATAGGAGCACACTTTCTGATCAGGATGTACCGAGCTGCACAGCTTCACTGTTCCAACAGCTTTGATGCTGAATGCTGTAACAACTGTAAAACTGTACCTACTGTAATAATCCCTTGATGAAGGAAGATCACACTGATAGAGTATAAAATAAAATGCTTTGTATATTATCAGTTCAATATATACAGCTAGGCTTACCCCCATATCTTTGAAGAAAGGAATTTGTTTAATCAGTTTTATTTTAATTGAAAGCACTTTGGTTATAAATGTGCAATATTAATAAAATGCACTTGCATATATAGAGCACATGGTTATTAACAAAATCTAATCTATAGAAAACATTATCTCTTGTACAACGATATAAGGACTCACTTTATATCCAAACAATATAACCTTAAATAAAAACATCTGCACATTTAAACATATGGGGGGAAAGAATATGGGGATTCTAAATATGACTAAACATAGCTTGCATCCAAATATCACGTCACGTTTGACCTCTGATCTCACTTTTAATTTTCACATCTGCCTTTCTAACAAGTTGACCGTAAAACATGTTAGATATTTATAAGAGAGTATTGCCAAAGGAAAGAGACTGAGCTGTCTAGTTATCTAGAAATATCCCGTAGTATAATATGATATAGTATGCACAGGTTGTTCGTGTCCAGTTATTTACAAATCAATACCTATTTCCATGATCTACTCCTACATAAAGTTTACAATACTATTAAAATATAATGCAGTACTATTCCCTTAAAAGTAAATACTGCCCAGCAATGTTCCCTCTAAGCTGTGCACGTGCGCAATTGCGCACTGCTGCCACGGTCTCTGCGCACAGAAAATCTGTGTTGCGCACAAAATAAATCTAACCTGCATTGAAATTAAAATTAATACTTTAACAATTCTGTTTTGCAGTGTTAGTCAGTGAGTGACTGTCTGCGCCCGTATGGGATTAGAACGATGCCACCTTATCCCATAGTCCAGCCAATAATGCGATTCACATTCGTATATACGCAGCTAATCAACGTCGTTGACAGGCTATGACAGCGTCCTTACGTGCCGACACCGGTGTTTTAGCTAACAAAGCGGCGTGGCTGATGTGAAGTGAAGCCACATTAATGACAACGTGGACAACCATTGGAGATGTGAGCAGGACAGACGGAACAACTGACAGAAAAAGTGTGGACTTTATACCAGCGTTTAAATCGTGTTGATAGGCCACGTAAAACCAGAGTTATGATAAAAATATCTGCAATGTTTGGTTTCCTTGCTGAATACTATCGTTGTTTATATTTACTGCGGGAAGAAACTGTAAAAACGGCGTTTTATAAGAAAAAGGCTTGAAAGCGCTCTCCGCCTGTGAGCAAAAACAAACTCCACCCCCCTCTCCCTTTCCTATTCGTCCAAAAAAGTACCATGTCGACCAATCAAAAAACTGATATGGCAACGTGACATCTAGTTGTTAAGAAACGGGGGGAAGTTTTAGGAGTGACGGCGGTGCTTTGAGATGTGAGAGATTTGAGACGTTTAGCGCAAATCTTATGTAGTTAGTGTGTAGTGTAGTTTTGTTGTGTGTGTCAGAACAATGAGGCGACTGCTGAATGTTACACGTGTTACAGCAGTGATACATCTCCTGTTGTCAGGCCTGCAGGTACCAGGCTGTTGTTCTCCTTTATCTCATAGTGGACAGAAATTATTTTTTGAAGTGGCACAAATAATTTGTGTGGCATCAGATTTGATGCAGAACAGCTGATTGTTCTGTAAATAGTTTGAAATGTTTATTTAAAACTGCCTTGGCTGCATTTAAAAAAAACATAGCTGCAAAAATCTTTGTTGTTTGCCAAACTGAGTAACCTTTTTGAAGAAGTAGCTATATAATTAATTGCCCAGCATTGGTCATTATATACTATAGAGAGCTACAGGACTCTCTCCCAGACCACAGACTCATAATACAAGTCAGAGCTTTTTTTTAAAAAGAAAGAAACTTGTGTTTTCAAAATTGGAGTTCAAGTTATTTGTACTTCCAATAGTGTTAACATACTGCACAGGTGAATGACTAGATTTTTTTTACATTTTCATTGTAAGTGGGCTAAAGCAGTTAATTAAAAGTAGTCTAACATAAATGTAAATGCTGTAATTTGATTATTTTAATAAACCATGTAACTTGGATGGATTAGATGCCGGCGTGACCACAGTGCACACGTCTGATGTCGCTCACAGTGGTCCAAGGGACCGCGCTCAGGGAGTTTGTGTGTTCGCTCAGACACGTGAAAAATTAGAGGGAACATTGTTGCCCAGAGAGTGACGTGCCGGCAGAGGTTTGTCTTGTTTTGTTTCTTATGTTTTCACAGAAGGGGTAATAATTGCTCCGAATAAGCAAACCAAATAAAAATATCAGAATTTGGTGCATCACTAATCCAGAATAATATCTTATTTAATTTCAACTGCTCATATGTGAAAAACAGGCAGCGACTACCCTTCAGTTCAGTAAAACACAGTAGACTTGCTGTCTCAGGCATCTTGAAGTCTATTACCGGTTCGAGCTGTGGTGCATTACAGAGGCATAAATCAATACAATCTATGGTTATGTACTTTTCATCAGCAACAAGCTGCTCTGTTAATGACTGCCAGAATGCTGGAAGTGGAGTTTCCTGCAGTTTAAGGAGTCTTTAAGAGTCTCTGGAAGTGAAAAAAGTCACTACTAAATGTTAATGAAACATTACTTATTTGCAATAAAACTAAGAATGTTACTTACTTTTGCCAGTTAAAATAATATGCCAGTTAAAATGTGCTACAAAATTACATAGAAAAAGTTCATCGGAAAATCAACCAACGACAATCGGTGTGATAAGGAGCAGTTAAATATTTAAAAACCAATTTGTACATCAGGTGTTGTTACGTATGGCACAAAATATGTTATATATTATATGCATTATATTTTTTTTTTTCTTTTGACAGGAACTATCACACGTTTCATAGTGTGAACCTACAGCAACGTGTATTCAAAAATCCTAACCTGGCGTCCGTTGCCCTTCGAGGCCTGCAGGCTGCAGCGTCCCAGGCTGCCGTTCGGCGTGGTGCCACAGCTGCTGATGATCTGCAGCTGTTTTTCGGCCCGGTCGGCTCGGTCCAGAAGCTCCTCAATGAACTGCTGCAAGCGTACCTTAGCGTTTGCTTCACGGGCCGCCGTCTCCTGAAGGAACTGGTCAATCTGGGCGACCTCCCTGTGGGCACAAGGGGAAGAGGTGTGAACCTTTCCTTCTTGCTGGAAGCTAGGATTCATGAAATAAGATATTTGGAGGGCTGTGGGGAAAATTAGAGATCTCCTAAACCTCCTTCATTCAGAAACATTCATGTCCTGATGACAACACAAGTTTATTAATGCATGTGGGTACAGATTCTGCCTTCAAAAGCCTCTCTCACGCATCCACCAGCTGTACCGCCCTTTTCTGAAAACAGACACCGAGGGTTGATGACACAGATAAATAAACAATACAACCACAAAAGCAGAGAGAGTAGAGGGTGAGAGAGCAGCTGGATACTTGCACTGCAAACACAGCAGGGCAAATTCCTGTCATTTCAAGGGACAGTGTGTGACCCAGACAGCCTTGGTCTTAATTTCAGGGCAGTTTAATAGTCTCAGATGCATTTTGCATTCAATTATAGTTGCACTAGTTTCTGTAATAGCTTCCTCTGTTGGCACCATATGTGTGTGAGGGGAGTAGGAACTGGTAGAAGAGAAGACAGCTTACTGAAATCAATGACAACTTGTTAGTCAGCTGCAAAAGCTTCAGAACAAAAGCTTCTCATCAAGGGATATCAATAAACTTATCTAAAACTAATGATGGACAGTTTCCGACCCTAAATGTCTCTAAGAGTGAAGTGACCCAGAAGTATCTGTGTGGCAGCCATAATAAGAGCTGCTCTAGATACTGAGGAAAGGTGCTCTAGTGCTTCCTTTATTGCCTCCTTTAGGAGAGGACACACTGGACCATCCTTTATCCAAGTAAAAGAGGTCATTCATAGCAATTTAACCAATCATAAAAACAATAACATAACTGCTAATTCAATGTTAGTTAAGAATGTGTTTTTGCATTTCATGCCATGACCTGCAGGTATGATTTGACTTTTGACACCAACCCACAGTTCCTAAATTACTTACATCAAAGTTAGTTTGAACTTGATTAGGTTTCACTGTAGTTCCATTTGTATTTGGTTTTTTTTAAGCACAGTCAGATTCACCTTTCCTTCATACTGTGATACTGATTTGAAAGTGATTCGGAAAAAGAGAAAGGAGGTAAATTTGTCTGCACTATTCAAATGTACCGTAAGTCAGATGAGAGAGAAGCTGATCCTACTGACTTAGAGCTGAATAAAGGCATAAAGATAATAACAGATGAATAAACAGGTAAACAAAAAAAATGCAATGAAAATATATCAGTAAATGAATGAAAGTAAAATACAATAAAAAGGAAAGTCTTGCGTTTGCTTTTAAAAATCTCAACAGTCTGAGCAGCCACCAGGTCATCAGGTAGACTGCTCCATAAACATGGAGCACAATAACTAAACGATATCTTTGTGACTGGGAACCTTAAACCAGCAGAGACCTTACAATTGGTGTAATGTGGCCTCCCTCTCTGGTCCTTGCCAATACGTGCAGCAGAGTTTTGAAGTTAACGCAGTGGCCAAGATTTCTCTGGAAGAGTATTGATCTGATCGATTAATCCTGTAAGTGTGACTCTGTGTCTCTGCATTAGCTTAAAAAAGACACGGTCGGACTCTTGCAATGTGCTTGAAATAATAAAACACAGTAACTTATTGTGGGCAGAAGAGACAAAGCTTTAGCTTTTTAGCTGAAAAATAATAACAGCTTGAGTAGATGGTATTAAACAACAAGCAGGTCTGAACACATCATAAGTCGGACGAGAGCAAGTTCCACAATTTAGGACCCACAGTCCTTTGGTCTTTTGAAAAGTTTTCCCTTGTTGCCTGATACAAACTAAAAATCTGTACTTTACTCATTTCCAAATCTACAAAAATATGTGAATATAATATTTAATGCTCATCAATCCAAATGTCTACAGCTTCCAAGGTCTTTTTCCTTTATTGGTCTCTGACTGTATCCATACAAACATCCCAGTGTTTACCGTCTAAACAATGTCAGAGAGGAGAGCTTATTAAACTATCTGACCTTCAGGAAGCAAAAGAAAAGTTCAGAGGATTCCTGCAGACATGGAATGGAGACATATAACCCGTGCCACTTCAATTTAAATGGATTTGTGGTCATGAAACAAGCAAAGCCACTTATTTCATGTCAAATTAATGTCAAACATCCGCTGTTGCTAAACCATCATACGATGCAGAATCCAAAACAGCAACAACACGCACAACTTCCTGAAATGGGGACAAGCTGAGATAAAAATAGCTTCGAGCCTGGCACAGATAACTTTTCTTATCTTCAGGCAAAGATTATAAAAAGAAAACGACTCCAGAATTAGTCAAGGTAGCAAACTGTAGGCCAGCAATAAATGTGCTTTAACATCAGTGAGTAAATAATCAGCGAGTCTGGAAATTATGTCAGAATCAAACGGCTTCTCTCCACGATGAAATGTGATCGACTGTGATTAGAGCTCGGAGTCACTTAGTAATTGCTCACAACTTTAGATAGCATGATTTTTATCAAGTGCTCACTAACCGAATTGTATAAAGTTGAGTGTACATTGATTAAGAGGCCTGCTACTGTACACTATCTACACTACTCGAGATAAAAATCTTTGTGTTTATGTACACAGAAAACATTAAGCATGTGTGTCTTGTTGTAAACTGTCTTATCTCACCATCACCACACTGTTAATTCCCAACGATGCATCTCATTATGTTTAGTTTTGCAAAAGGAAAAAGAGGAAAATCCAGCCCAACACATTTAGGTGATTTGATGACCGGGGACAAACTGAACATGTGAGGATCTGGTTTTAGCCAACATGAAGATAAACTGTTCAGCAGAGAACAACATTCTCCAGAGGACTTTAAGTCTTTAGATATATTTAAATGAGTGCTGTCACCGTTAATCTCATTACAATGACGTTAACGCCATAACTGCAGTAACGCGGCAAATCTCCGTTAGCGAGTTAACGCGGCCTCAACACGTTAGCGCGGTTAGCTCGTTAACGCGTTAGGGACGATCCGCGTTAATGCGGTTATGACATTAACGTCATTTTAACAAGATTAATGCTGACGGCATTAATTTAAATCCAAATTTTAATGTTATGTTTACACAGCTTGTCTTTTTCCTGTCTTTCTCCGTTCACCCCAACAACTCTGTATGCTAGTTGAAGGGCACATGACCCACATGATGACTACGAATTCTGAATTCTGTATGTCAAGTTTGGATTCAACTCCTGATCATTTAGGACTGACAGAGATTTTGTGAATTTTAGTGTGACGTATATCACACGTGTGTGCTACACGGTGGGTAGCACTGTTGCCTCATGGCAAGAAGGTCCTGAGTTCAATTTCACCATCAGGCCGGTGCCTTTCTGTGTGGAGTTTGCATGTTCTCTCTGGGCAGTCTGGCTTCCTCCCACAGTCCAAAGACATGCAGTTAATGGGGATAGGTTAATCGGTAACTCTAAATTGCCCATAGGTGTGAGTGCGAATGGTTGTCTGTGTCTATGTGTTAGCCCTGCAGCAGACTGGTGACCTGTCTAGAGTGTACCCTGCCTCTCGCCAGCGCTCCAGCCCCCCAGCGACTCTGAAAAAGGATAAGTGGAAGAGAATGGATGGATGGTATAGCTCAGGACTGGTCTTAATTGTCTTTCTGTGTAAAATCCACTTTACAAATAAAATTGCTCCGCCTCAAGGAAAAGAAGGGATAAACAATAACAGAAGAACCAGTGATAAGAGTAGTTTCCTCTCCTCTTTGTGCAATCTAGATGAGCTTTCATAGATAATAAGGTTTACACAGAACAGTCTCCAGTCAAATTAACCATTTTAGTGAATGATTGTAGTTCTTAAGGCTGGTGACTACTGCCCTCTTCAAAAACCATATGGCAAATGATGGTTGGAGGAGTCCTAAAGTCATAATGACGTAAATAAGCAAACAGCTTCTGCAGATTATATCATTAAATCATCCTACACTAAACATGCATCTCATTATGTTTAATGACTTCAAGAACTATTTACTTTGATTTAATAATTAGATCTGTACATAATGAGATGTCTCATTAGAAAACCTGAAGCTGACGTTTTGTTCTCATTATTCGGTTTAATAAACAGAGGACACAACGACTGAGTATTGTTTTAAGTTCAGCCTCCAGAAAAGTAGCAAATATCCATTTGAGAAAATCCTGGAATAGACATTATTGAGCTTGGTTAGTATGCACTCAAAATTAGGGCGCATGTGATTCAGGATCTAAATTTTCATGCATCTTTAATTTGTCTTAATTAATTATTCAGCTGTATCAGGAGATGGATACACCAACCCCGTGATGGACGCCACACAGGAACACTTTTCCCATCCTTCCCCAATGCTGCCTGACAGCCTAACAGACGCTTTACTCGGTCTTATGCTAACGAAGAAGGAAGGAAATGAGGCGAGAGAACAAAAGAACACGATTGATGGTAAAGGATGGTCAGAAAGGAAGAAAAGGAAAAATAAATATTTCTGTCAGTTTTTGGTAAGATCTAAATTCAATAAAAAAGACAGACAAGGAGACGAGAAATAGGGAGCTGAAGCTGAAGAGGAAGGAAGGGCCACAACGACTGTGAGGAAAAAAAAAAAAAAAAAAAAATAACACACTGCAGAAGCTAAAAGATCAGACAGCAAACAGAAAGCTGCAGTCATGTGGAAGAAGAAAGCACAGGAGGTTTAAGGAGAGGAGGGAAATGGGATGTAGCTGCTTCCTGTTGTCAATCCCAATTTTTTACACACGCTGACATATTCACAACACCTCACTCTCACACCTCCGAAAAAATACCTCAAGGTGATAAACATGCCTGGGTGTTTACCTGGAAAAGAAGAAATCCCATCTTTTCAGGCTATTCCAGGTGAACGTTAGCCAATGGTGACATAGAATTTTGTCCTTTCATGCACTTTTCAGTGATCTTCATAGTAAACGACACAGCATACATCTTATTTTCACACTATTTTCTATAACTTTGAGAAATAATTGAGACTTTGTAATACCAAAAAAAAAACAGCTGAGAGTTTAGTGAGAAGATGAAAGTTTCTCTGACATTGGTAAGCTGATGGTTAGCTTACTTAACAAAAAGACTGCAAACAGTGGGAAAACAGTCTGCTAAGATTTGTCCAAATTTCACAAATAAAAACAATTTACAACATTCATCCAACTGGTCCTATTTTTTTTTTTTAACTTTCGATGGAAATGTCAAAAGAACTGAGCATCCTTTAAATGCCGTAGTCTACCTGAGTGTCATTGCTGACCATGTTCATCCCTTTATGACCACAGTGTACACATCTACTGATAGCTGCTTCCAGCACGATAATGCGCCGTGTCACAAACCTCAAATAATCTCAGACTGGTTTCTTAAACGTGATGAGTTCACTGTACTGGACTCCACAGTCACCAGCTTTCGATCTAATTTGGTTTGTGGTGGAACAGGCGATTCACATCATCAATGTGCAACCGACAAATCTGCAGCAACTGTGAGATGCTAACATGTTAATATGGAACACAACCTCAGAGGAATGTTTCCAACCCCTTGATGAAGAAGTTAAAGCAGCTGTGAAGGTAAACAGGCTCCAACCAAGTATTAGTATTATGAAACCAAATGTTTTAAGACAAGAATCAGGAACTTTTGTTTTGGAGCAACTGGAACACCGCCGCCGATTTTTCCAAGAACCACAGGGCAAGTTGCATCTGCGTCCATTTCATTCAAGAGAAAGGCACACGTCTCCACAGCCAACATCTCTGAAGCTACACACAAACACCCACAAGATAAAAAAAAATGTATGCATGTGCATTTGATTTTGCACTTAACTGAAAATTTGAGAGCCATCTGGACACTACCTGCTCGGCACCAAACAGCAGACAGCTGGTGACTGTATGAAGCACTAAGAAGCAACGACTCCAAAAACAAATGTAAACACTTCAGCTTAGAAAAGACACGGATAATAAGACGTGTTCAGCTGAAGGGTTTTGTCTAAATGTTCATTACAGTGACTGGTCAACCTCCTGTCACAGCTGTCATCATCTGTGGCCATTAATTTAAAATTATGCTTTATTAATATTTAAGAGCAGAGATGATTGACTAAAAGGCCTGGATAAAGACGACGAGGCTTTCTCTCCTTTAACAAAGGACAGCTGCTCGCATGTCGTTCTGTTTTGACACCTGGATTTTTTATTCTTGTTTCTGATGGTTTGTTTTCTGGGGTTTTTTTGGTTTACATTGTGTTATCATGTCATAGTGTCACACATTTGTATGCATTACACAGAAGCACACAGTGAGGTAGGCAGCATGAAGAGCGTGGCGACATGAGAGGAGATGTGAGACGGACGAGGATGAAAGGCTGTGAGAAAGGGGATGATAAAAGAGTTGCAGGCTAAAATGTGCTGCTTTTTCACAGAAAACCTGGTTTCCCAAGAAACCGCTAATCCTGGTCTTTGCTGCCTCCGATCAATCGGGAGAAAATAAACATTTTACTGCGGGTGGACCAGCTCTCTGGAAATCTCAATTCCCATTACAAACAGACAGATGGCTGAGTAACCCTGAGATACAAAAGCAAGGTGACGATCTGCAGCATTTCAGATGCATGAAAGAACGAATTCATTACATGGGAAAGGTCAACAAAAATTCAGGTGTCTTTAGAAACAGAATAGATATGTCCTGAAAAGCATGTTCGCA
This sequence comes from Maylandia zebra, assembly GCF_041146795.1. Classification (NCBI taxonomy): domain Eukaryota; kingdom Metazoa; phylum Chordata; class Actinopteri; order Cichliformes; family Cichlidae; genus Maylandia; species Maylandia zebra. The sequence goes on along the minus strand of NC_135172.1, from coordinate 22,254,798 downwards.
ACGATGAGGTTTTGTATATCTGCATCCAATCTTTCAGAAAGCGGAAGTGCAAGTTAAACAAAAATGTGGGAGAAGACAACCAATCTACAATAATGATGGTATGAATGAGTAGTAGATGTCTTCAAAACTGCTTATTTAATCAAACACCCTGTGAACCGCAAATATAGCAATTAAGCTATATTTGCTACTGCTTAATTAATTAAGCAGTAGCAGGTTTTCTATTTGGGATTTTAAACAGATGATAAAAATGGGTCCATGAAGTCATTTTTGTGTTGCAAGGGAGACAAACATTTTAACATATACAGTACTGTGTAGTCCAGAGTCGTCCACCATTTCTTTATTTAGTTAGAAAAAGGGGAAACAGATGCAACAATTTTTGAAATGTGCAAACACACATGGAAGTACACTATATAAGGCAAAAGCAGTTTGTACAATTCTAACAAGCTTGAAAGTCATTATCTGGTATGACCACCTTAGTGATTCAACATAGCCTGAACTCTCTTAAGCAGATTTCTTCTAATTTATTTAAGTAGTCTTCAGGAATAGTTCTCCAGGCTTCTTGAAGGACATTCAAAGCCTTTTCTTCTGATCTCTGTCAAAATGATCCCACAGTAAAGTTGAGGTCCAGGCTCTGGGGAGGCCAATCCATGACTGATAGTGTTGCATTGCATGTTTTTCTATCCATGTATGCTGTTACTGTACTGCAAAAACACTCATATGTCAAGTTAAATTTGATGCCCATTTAATGTCAAACTGTCAAAAACAGTCTAAACAGTCTAGAGATGGACCGATCCGATATTACATATCGGTCCAATACTGACCTAAATTACTGGATCGGATATCGGAGAGAAATAAAAAAATATAATCCGATCCATTAAATATTAAAAAAAGCACCTCACAAAACTTGCGACATGGCGTAACTCGGCTCATAACTGTAGCACATCGGAGCAGTATGCATCAGGTGATAGAGCGGCTGTGGCGCGAGACCTGTCGGTGGTCTGGTTGAGCATTTGGATCCTCGCTACCAAACCGGCATTTCATCTCCGAGAAAGTTATCCCAGAGAGAAGTAAAGCAAGTGTGTAAGTTCATCTCTGAATGTTTGTAAAGCATTCCAGCGTTAAGCTTAACAACCGATATATGGAGCGACTGCCTCTCTCTCTCTCCCTCCCTCTCCTGTTGCTACTTCAATCATGAAACTGATCAATGATCAGCTGATCGGCTTTTCTCTCTTGTTTGTTTATCGCCCACTTCGCGCCAGAAAGAGGAAACCAGCGGCTGAACAACAGCAGCACGTTTAAGCTTGATAATCTGATGTTAGAATGTATTTAATATTACTTTCTACACCAGGATCTTTTTCTACGCAGCTGACGGCTGGTAACTGTGCAGGGGCGGATCTAGCAAAGTTTAGCCAGGGGGGCCGATAGGGCATGAACAGGGAAAAGGGGGCACAAAGACATACTTTTCTTTCTTATTCTCATTTAAAATGTCTAGCTTTTAATAAATAATTATCCGAATCTTACACCCAAAGTTTTAATCTGATGTAAAATATATAGAAGTCCATTACTGTATATAGTAACTATTAAGTCTAATATATCTTAGTAAGCTATAGTACTTTTTCCTTTGGGAAGGTACCATCTGTGCAGTCTGCAATTCTGTTGAAGAAAGATGCTGAATCTATTTAAATATTGTAGAAAAATAATTGATTTCTGTGCATTTTTTTTCACACTGCATCAAATTAAAGTTCATTACATCGATTAAGCATCATGAGGTGGGGGGTGGTTCTCTTAGCCCTATTAGTTAGGTTGCATACTCTTTAAAATACCAGAATAGGGAGGATGGAGTAGGTTTAAGTTTATTAGATTGATCTGTGTTGCTGAACTATGAAATATTTTGGGTGCAGTGCATTTTTTGCATACAGGTATAACAGAATAGCTTCAGTCTCTTGTTTTTTAAAACTTGTGTATGAACCTATACAAAATGCAGCAAAATATGAAAAGTTTTATTGATTAAAAAACACACTATATCGGATTCATATCGGTATCGGCCGATATCCAAATTTATGATATCGGTATCGGTACCGGACATAAAAAAGTGGTATCGTGCCATCTCTAAAACAGTCTAAAGGCATTCTTCAGATCTAAACAGTTCTTCAATAATGAGTCGTACTTTAAATGCTGTTTAGCTGTGTGCCACCTTCCACTGTGAACCTTGCATTTATAAAACAGACAGAGAAGAAGAAGGAGGAAATAAAAATCACTTCAAATAAACGTGTTAAATATGATATGAAAATACGTTACAACAAAACTGAAAAAAAAGTTCCGATATTGTTAAAATATAACAAATTAACACCCAAAAAACTGATAAATTTCAACTGAATAATAAAAATTGTTCAACAATTCGTGACAACTATCTCTATAAAAGTTCAAAGCTAAAATGACAACAAAATAATAATCACCTGTCGATCCATTTCTTCCCCTGGGTCACGCAGGCAACAGCCTAAGCAGAGAAGCCCGGACCTCCCTCTCTCCAACCAACTCCTACAGCTCAACAGGGGGAAACACCAAGGCGTTCCCAGGCCAGCCGAGAGATGCAATCTCCCCAGGATGTGCTCAGTCACAACACCTCGACCCAAGAGGCTACCACCTCAGCTGGCTCCTTTCAATATGGAGGAGTAGAGGCTCCACTCATCTACAGGAGGAAGCTAATTTCTGCCGCTTGTATCGAGAATCTCATACTTTCACCTTCAAAAAAAACTAACAAAAAGAACCACAATACTTGACAGGATCAGGCTTTTTCTCCAGCGATGTCAGGGCTGCTGTTCCCTCTGGTGGCAGATGGCTGAATAAAATGTGGGACACAACAATTTTCCAGCACTAGCCATCAATTAAAATGTAAAACAATTAAATTAAACTAGTACATCTGGTACTGACAACTGTGCTTTACAGATGGCTGTTTTAAATATGGATTCATCACTCCATAAGACCTGTTGCCACTGATTTTCAGTTCAGATCGTGTTTAATTTGGCATACCTCAGCTTTTTCAGCCCCATCAGAGGCATTTCTATGATGGGGGTGTTTAGCAGATCATAACTGCAGCTTTTAAAATTGCCACATTGTACTGTACAACATAAACTGTGAGAATGTGACTAAAAGCAACTACAGACATTTAAAGTCAGCGTGGTGAACACATGGGGCTGAAGTCATGTGATTGTGTTCATGCATATCCTAAAACTTGGACAACTTGCAAAACTTTTGGAGATTGCATTAAAAACATTTAAAGAGATGTGTAAATCTAAATGTAATCCACTTTCCTTTCCAAATACCCAAAAAGCAGATAGAAAATCTCACTTTTGTTGCCTCACTTCAAGAAAATCCAGGGTTCAAAACCACCATGTGGGGCCTTTTTGTGCGGCGCTAGAATCCCTTAGTTATCCCTGTGCCTATGTGGAGTTTCTCTGGCTTCCTCTAAGACCAAAGACACAAAGTTAGTGGGGTTAATTTAATGAGTGACTCTAAATTGTCTATGGGTGTGACTATGTTGTCTGTTTCTGTGTGTTAGCTCTGCGACAGACTGGGAATCTGTCCAGGGTGTACCTCTACGGCAGCAGGGATAAGCTTCATCCCCCAAGATGGATGGATGGATGACTTAAGTTTTTATTTGGAGCCCTAAGTAAACTTCTTCTTGATGTGTTTATGGTCTCAGTCACTTGTTCCAAGCCTTCAAAATTGCAATTCACAAACCAGCAGGTGAAGCCAGAGCGGCTACATCAATGTCTTTCCGAAACATTTTGACTTTTTTGCTAGGACATCTGTTTTTAGACATAACAACTTGAAAACATCCGAGACAACATTGTCTCAATATAAGGTTTTCTGATGAAAAACAGCCCCCGACACACACTGACAAATATCTACCCTTGATGGATTCTTCAAGTACCTTACACTTGACCACACCATTCATCTTATTGCACAATTGTTAGTCCAACCTTTCGTGTCAGTCTCAACATAATGAGAGGAGAGATGTGTCTACTGAAAGACCGGTTGCATCATCCTTCCTGATTCCCTTCTCCTGCCCTCATGAAATAATTTCACCCAAACTCAAGGACACTCATGTCAGTCTCCTACATCTAATGGCAGACATGAAAATCCTGCCCTAACTGAAATCGAATGCACTAGTCTTGATTATTTATCATGTGGAACGATTTCTTGTTAGAAGCCACTTCATCTTCATCTCACTACAGGAAACCTGAAGCAGTGTCTACACACACATGCACTGATTTGTTCTAAGGTTGGATTACCACAACTCTTTTGTGCATTACAGCCCTGATAAATCCAACTGCAGACATTCAGTCCAATTAAATGGGCTTTGTAAGCACGTACCAGTGCAGAACTTCATGTTATTGTTCTTGTTAATGAACAAATTCCCTGAAATTAAAAAAAAGAAAAGATCTCTACAGCACAGTATGTGCATGCATTTTTTATGACATAAAAGTGCTTGGAAACAGCACCAGCGTGTTTTCTGTCATTCAAACAATTTGCCTGTTTAAATGACACCCATTCCTCCAGAGTTTGATCAAATATTTCTCGACTGCCTTCAGACATATGTTGCACCGATACTTCAACAATTCAAAAATGTGTTTGTTTATAAAAATCAAAACTACCTTCGACTTTGATTTTTCATCTTCACAGCAGATGCCCAACTTCTTTATTATTATTCAAATATTCCATCCTCCTAGCTATTGTGCGTGTCCTGTTCCCTTTCTGATTCTTTGTCATTAGGGAGCCTTTGGAAGTCTTGCCATGTTTCTTTCTCCGAGACACTGCTACTAATGAGATGAGTTCTCTTTTTGCCCTGACAGCTTCACTTTGCAGTCGAGATTTCCTGCTCAGTGAAATAGGCTTGTTTTCTGAAGAAGACATGGTGACAGCACATAGCGGGACTCTTCTGTATTTTGTGCTTCCTTCAGAGCCTCTGGGTTTTGAATTCAGCACAGACCAATGTTACTTTATCAAAGCTGGTTGTAGGAATAAATCAAGCCTGCAGGGTTAAGGCCTACTGCAGCAGGCGCGTGTGTGTGTGCTGAATATGATATGAAAACCTGGCAGCTCTCAGAGCTCTCTTTTGCTTTTCTATGCAGAGGGTGGACAGAATATTTTGAACACCTACACAGACATTAAAAATGCATCACTGCCTCCCCCCGCTGTTTGTACAGTATGTAAGATAAGTATGATTATGGATGAATGATACATTGGGTCGGTACAAACCAGTTAAGAAGTGACGAAACGCAGATAGTCTATCTACAACACAGCCTAATAACATAAACACTACTGTCCAGGCACAAATTTACCATAATAGTAGTACTTTTCTGACACATTCTCAACACTATAGTGTTTCAGATTAATGGATGAATGGTCTAGCCTACATGGGATTATATGAGGTCAGGAGAAGATTTACTTCTGCCTTAACCTCCTAGGACCTGATATCCACTTACGAGGACATTATATTGCCACTGTTCTATCAAAATTTTAAATGAATATCCTTATATGTGGCTCACATTTTTCTTAGAAACAAAAAATCTGGTAATTCTTTGTTTTTACATTCATCGGGCCCCAATATGGCCACATATCAAAGAGAAATTAAAAATGCATGCCGTGGAAGAGTTCGAGTGTTAGGAGGTTCATTACGACTCAAAATGCAAAAACAAAACATACTTCATTTCTTGTTCTGATTCCTTCACATAACATGACAAAGCCAGTCCTGTTTCCTTCTTCTGCCTCTACATCTTCAAAATTCTTTGTTCAGTATATCCACTATCCCTCATCTGCACCTGTCCAAACCATCTCAGCCTTGATTCTGTAACTTTGTCTCCAAACGGTGTAACCTGAGCTGTTCCTTTGTTAAAGTCATTACTTGTCTTGTCCATTTCTGGTCACTCCCAGTGAAAACCTCAGGACCTTCAGGTCAACCTCCTCTCAACTTCTTTGTCAGTGCCACCATTTTCAAACCATACATACATAGGAATATAAATACCAGGTCTCACTACCATCTTGAAAACCTTCTTTTTCATTCCTGCTGTCAGCCTTTTGTCACAAATCACGTCTGACATTTGTCTCCAACCGCTCGACCCTGCATGCACACTCTTCTTCTTCATCTGTTGCTTTGGATGGCTGAACCCAGACATTTAATCTCATCCCGCTTCAATATATCTACTCCTTGCATCTTAACTATCACACCTGTTTCCCTCTCACTGACACACATCTATTATTTTTGCTTCTACTGACTTTCATTTGTCTCTCCAGTGCATACCTCTACCTCTCCAGGCTCTCTTCCACCTGATCACTAATCTCACCATAGAAAGAAACGTCATCTGCAAACATCAAAGTCCACGCAAAAAAGTTGACTCTGTTCATCTGGATGTAGCGTTTCCAGTGGGAGAAACATATCGCCACTCATCCAAGTGACTTCCTCAGTCTCTGAAGAAGTCACTTGGTCAGTAAGAATTTGGGCAATAATACAGTTTTTTGTAATTCTGCCGCTGTAAAATCCCCAAAGTGGTTTTTTAATCAATCAACAACAGACTTTTAGACTGAGTGAGTCTCAAATGTAATTGGGCAAACTAACATTTCTGGACAGTTTTTAACAAATTTGGATAAAAATATGTGCAGACTATGGCTGATTCAAGTCTAGGACCCATGGACATCAGCAACTGAAGCTTAAAGATGAAGTTCAATAAGTAAGATCTGGATTCACTCGTCTGCCTGCATTCTTGGGTGTTTCAGCTGCTGGTCTGTTCTTTACATCACTTTTATTTTCCCACGGTGTCAAATTCAATTCAGTCATCATCACTCTGGTCCAGTCTTTTTGTTGACTGCTTTCTGTGAACCAATGACAAAAAAGTGTCTAGAAACTGGGGTGGGGGTAATATTTAACACAGGACATTGCTGAGGTCCTGTCCTACTTCTTATCTTCATTGGAGTCAACTCTGCTAAATAATCCTGCTAAGCTTATTAGTCACACTCTGCATTTCAATAAATCATGTTTACTTTCTCCAAAGGATCACTCCTCATTGTAATGCTGCTTTTTCTCCTTTGAGATGCTCTGAAAGGCTTTCGCTGCAGCTGCCTACAGCTACTGTTTGTGTGATCCACTGTGGAGGTGTACACATGCATAATTACAAAACCTGTGGCACTGTCCAAGCACTTACGGACTTACCTGGATATATGAGAGACAACAAGGAAAAGCACTTCAGGTTCCCTTTTAACCTAAGTTGAGCACTGGACTGTAATATTGCACAGGTCTAATTAATACTGCATTCAGCCCCTTAAGCTCTCGGCAAAATGCTGCGACTGAAGCATACAGTGTTCGAGAGGCAGGCCATCACATACTTGGCTGTGCATGATCACCATGTATTACAGTCCATTATTAAATATTACAGAAACGTTTGCTCCAAATACCTCTTTAAAACCCATCTACTGTAATCATAACAAGATCATTATCATAGCAATGAAATAAACCCACATCATTAAGCAATCACAGATAGTTGGAAAAACTCCAATGATATTTCTGAGACAGACACAAAATGGAGCAGTTTTCTCATTTGAGTGATTCTGTAACAGCTGAAATGATGGAGATAACCGTCCCATTATTTTTCATTTCTCCTCGGGCTCCAGTTTCTGCTGATTACAGCTGCTCTCGTTTATTCCAGCTGCTATTAAACCACTTAACAGGCACGCTTCATTCAGCTCTGACCGCTACAGGCTAGCATGCGGCGGGGGGTTTTTTCGCTCGTATTGTTTGTGAATGAATTATTTCACATGCTGAGTAATAAAGTCTAAGCTGAAAGGAACAACTGCACCTGAGGCGTTCTGCACACTTTTTTTCTAATTACAGGGATATTAAGTGCAGGAGGAATTATCAAGGTCATATTTTTATGCACGACACTGCTAGAAGCAAAAGAAGGCTCGTAGGAGTTTCTTCTGGTCGCTTAGCAACCTTCGGTTAGGTGACTCGCATTTTTCAGCATTTGACACAGCTGATGTAAAAGCACGATCTCACACATCTCCTTAAAGGGCTTTCACAGAGCCTTTAAAGTCACTGGATTCTTTTAGAATTAAACTAAAAATCATCTAATAGGCTGTTAGGGAGACATACATGAGCCAATAAGTCGCTTTGTATCTGTTGACTACGGCTTTCACGTCCACCCTGCTGAACATTCACAGACTGTGATGCTCTTTTTCCACCTCAGACCTGCTCTGTATTTTAGACTCTGAATGAGCTTACTGTTTCACTGCCAGCTTCTCCTCTGAGAGGCAGAAAGGCACAAGAATTGTGTGTGAGTGTGAGAAAGAGGGAGAGGCTAAGCTGCTGACATAAGTAGGTGGTATTCACACAGCCCAGGCAAGGATTTTAAGCCCACAGCATGACCTTCCCTGTCTGATGTTGCCAGGTTTGAGATACGTGACCACAGCTACTGTAACCTTTACAATAGACGAGCAGAAGTGAGTAAAAGAACAGGACATCTTGTGGGCGTTTTTTTGTACATTAAACCAGATGAACGCTCAAGATCAGCCACATCTGAAAACAAAGCCGTTTGGGTAATAAGACTAACTAGTCAAAAACCTACGATGTTTGCATTTACCACTAGAGCACTGCAAAATGAAAGCCAAACAAGGCGATTTTAACAGGTTTCGGTGTGGTGGATATCTTCAGCGGACAAATTGAGTATGCTGAAGGCATTATCTTGGACACAAGGAAACTGTCAGTACTGACATTTTAAAGATCAAAGATTTCTTTGAAATTATTTTTAAAAGAATTCAACAGATTAATGAATAATGAGTAGTTGAAGTGAATAAATGTAGCTGAAAGCAGCAATGAGGGAGGGCAAACAGTTCATGAGGTCAAATTCAAATTCAATTCAAATTTTTATTTGTCACACACACACACACACACACACACACACACACACACACACACACACACACAACCATACACAGTATGACATGGGGGTGAAATGCTTGTAGCTGTACAATGCCCGACCATTAAATGACAGAAAAAAAGTTTTACAATATTTACAATTTACAGGTTACTACAAAATTTACAAATTAACTTAGGAATTTACAGTAAAGAATGTGCAAATAGCAGAAGAGATTATAAAGGTTATAAATTATTGGAATTATAGGATTATAGGAAATGTGTGGTGGTGCGTGTGGTGATGTGTGTGTGGGAGAGTCCAGTCCTACACCTGGTTCAGGGCCCGAATAGCCTGGTGGAAGAAGCTCCTCCTCATTCTCTCCGTTTTGGCCTTAAGGGAGCGGAAGCGCTTCCCAGACCTCAACAGTGAGAAGAGTCCATTGTTGGGATGGGAGAGGTCCATCATAATCTTCCTAGCTTTGGACTTGCACCGCTTGGTGTAGATGGACAGCAGGTCAGGGAGCTCTGATTGAATGATGCGTTCGGCTGAGCGCACCACTCTTTGCAGATCTCGTCTGTCCTGCTTGGTGCTGTTCCCAAACCAGGTGCAGATGTTTGCCGTCAGGAAGCTCTCGATGGTGCAGGAGTAAAAGTTCTTGAGCACCTTCAGTGGCAGATGGAAGTCTCTAAGTCTTCTGAGGAAGAAGAGACGCTGACGGGCTTTCTTGACCAGGTGGACAGGTTTGAAAATCTGAGATCTATCCGGTGACTTTTGCAAGGTTGAATTTTAGTGACCACTGAAAAAAAATGTTCTGCCTGTTTTTAAAAAAAGAAAACTTTTTCATTAAAGCCAACATTTAATTTTTTTTTCCAATAGAGCTTATGGTTCTGCTTTAGTTCCATTAGTGGTACTTCAGTGTTCAAAGTAAAGCAGTCAGTAAAATTGTATTTTTATTTTCACTGCTTAAAGTGAAGAGGTTGTTTTCGTAGTTACTAGTGCCACAAACGGATCTAAATCAAGTGGACAGAAACTACAGTTTAACACTGTAGATCAAAAAATCCAAGCAATATTTCAACTACATGTTCTTATGTACTTATTCTGTTTGCAGAGCCTTTTTTCCCCTTTCTAATGCTATAATCCATCCAATCCTCCTTTGTTAACATTTGCAAATATTAAAAAGGAAACTAGATGGCATGCATCCTATAAAAGATTTTAGTTTGACAGCTTCTAGTGTGTCAAACTAAAAACAGCACAAATTTTTGGAGTGCACAATAATTCATCCTGGGACTCATTTCAATAAAAGCTCTAAAAATCTGAAAATTAAGCTTTGAGCCATGCTGCGGAAGAGCTCCAAATCATCCTCATCTATCTTCATAAAGCTGTGATTGGCATCCAAGAACTTAGTCTATTTACAGCAGCCGCACTTTAACTAGTTCAAGAAACAGCATGGCAGCTTTATTGAGGGACTGGCAGGATGCTGTAATCTCTACTGCCAATCCAGCTGCTCCCATCCAGCCCTCCATTCAACATGAGCAGCTGACCAGCCCTGGAGGACACTGGTAAATCGCGACAACAGTGGGACAGATGCAGAACACATCTGGTGGTGGTGGTGGGGGGGGGGGGTATGATGGCAAATAACATTATCAACACAGAGGGAGAGGTGAAGGAAGAGGATGATAATGCGCTGCCGTGTGCAGTCCAATGTCACTTTCCAACTCAGCACTAATCAGAGCGCCTCAGACCATTTCAGAAATTAAACTAATACTCTGACACTGATGAGCGGTTAAACTAAACACAAGATCTTCATCCAAAATGCAGCACACAAACAAGGAGACTTCGTATTAAAGCAACCTTTCGTTATGCGTTTAGCTGGAGGGAAGACAGCTGCAGCACAGTACTGCAGAAATTGCTGACAGGTAGTAAAATGCAATCATGGAATCACGGGACAATGTTTTTCCAAGGACTGCTGCAGGTACTTCAACACCAACTGTTTTTGTTCCTCATGCAGAGCTTCAAGGAACAGATGAGGCACGTGCCCACATAGACCCCAGGTCAGAGGTCAGCAACCTTTAACACCGAAAAAGCCATTTGGACCCGGTTTCCACGCAAAAGAAAACAGTGGGAGCCGCAAATACTTTTTGACATCTAAAATGACGATAACACTGTATATATTGTTTTTTACCTTTATGCTGTGTGTGAACAACTAAGGTGTGTTGCTTATGAAATCCTTGAAGTGCTACAGAGAAAATTACATTTTATTTATGTAATTGACACATTTTGAACTCTTAATGAAATATAGCAAAAGGAAAGACACCCAGCTGAACTAAAGTGATCCATGTAGCAAACAAAAACTGTTGTGAGCCGCCACCCTTATATCGCCTTTGGGCTTTTGGAGCCTTGACCTGACTTTTAAAAAATAATTGGGAAAAAAAGGACTATGCTGCTAAAAAATGACAAATAGATAATTGCAAAATTCTGCCTAAATATGTATTTTACCTGGTTAATGTGTGTGGCGTGGCGTGGTCTGCAGCGCCGCTGCAGGGGAGGCGACGCACCTGAGCGGCACCTGCAATCACGCCTCGCCGCCTTTACGTCTCTGCTCTCTATGCTGTTGTGTTGGTATGTGTCGGGCTGTGAGCTGAAAAGCTACAGCCGGCTGTATGTGTACAGCAACCGTGTGTGAAAAGTGGTCAATAAAGAGATGCTGAAAAGCGTGTTCATGGAAACATCGTCGGGTCTGCCGTGATATGTTTACAATGGGACTTCTGCTCCTGAACCTCTGCGTACAGCGTCTGCAAATCGGGGCTGTACAAGTCACTTTCATCTTTACGCAGGACTGTAAGCTGTCAGCTGTGAGGCGTGAGCGGTGTTTGTCTTTAACATAGTTCACGGTGGAGAATGGCTGGATCCAAAGATCCATAATTGGCCTACCTGGGGTTGAAAGTCTTGATAAATGCACGGCGTTTCGGCGGGTATATCGGTTTCCGCGAGTTTGACTCTTATTTTGAGCGATGAAAAAAATAATAGAATATAAATTTATTTTTATATTTATAGAACTACAAGGTAAAAAAGAACTAACATAAAAATAAAAAAAATAAAAATACACGTCAGCTAAATACTTCTAATTTATTTTCCCAAACCACGCGGAGCCGCACTGTAAGGACTAAAGAGCCGCATGCGGCTCCGGAGCCGCAGGTTGCCGACCCCTGCCCCAGGTAGTGCTCAGGCACCTGTGCTTTTAACTTCTTACTTGATAAGTCCCCTTTTTGCAGGTTACTTTTTTTCTATCATCTATTTCACAATTTCGTATGACATTAATGTCAAATTAGAAGCATATGAAGGCCAACAATTATATTTTTATAATTCTGCTAGATCACACAAGCCACATATCCTCTTTTGATTTTTGCTGTCAGCCATATGCCTGAATGCCATCAGAGCACCCTGAGGAACAGCATGATGTCTCTGACCTGCTATTACCCTGCGAAAGCAAGGTTATGATAGCGTTTGGCCAGCAAATATTCAGATGTCAGAAACACCTGCTCGGCATATCCATCTAGAGTCATTCATATCAACTTGCATGGAAGTGACGTTAATCTTACAGATTTGTCATCGTATTTATTGGTTATAGGTGCAGTCAAAAGAGGTCAAAGTTTGTGTGCGAGTCCGTGCGACATCAGTACCAGTATGTTGTGTGTGTGTGTGTCAGACCTGCTACAGAGGGAAAAAGTAGCGTGTATAATTATTTCTCAAATACTTTGCACATTTAGTTAGCTCCAAGAGTGTTTGCCTTAAATATTATTTTAATACATATCTAATCCTTAATTATGATGTGTAATATTTATTTAATATGTAGCACAACAGCAAGAAAGAACAGGTTAAGAAAACAGAAATAAAGATAACTACAGCAGGGCAGCAGCTCTCTTCTGTCCTGGATCAGACCATGCAGCAGTGAAGTCGATGAGGGAGATCAATAAATAAGTATGTAAGCAGGTAAAACCTGTGCTATTGTGTGCAGATTTGTTTTAATATACAAATTCTTATGTGACCTGTTTTTGGCTTTAGCACTTCCACACTCTTTAAAATGTTTTTTTTCCAAATTTTTGGATGGACTGCTGTTTTTCCTTAGCAGGATGTTTAAGGGCACTTAATTGCACTTTTGTATACACCAACCCATTCAGATGTGTTATAAAACTGGAATGTGTTAAACAGCAGAGAACCAGTATATTTCACTTACTGCTGTTTGTGGTTCAGCTCTGCCTCCTTGTTCACCAGGTCCTGCTTGAGATTGGCTAGCATCTCCACGGAGACGTCCACCTGCCGAGAAAGCTCCGAGGCCTTGTCCTCCAGGTCTTGTTTCTCCTGGCTCAGCCGTTCACTCTCCAGCTTGGCCCGCTCCAACTCTGAGCTCTTCCTCTCCAGCTCCGCCTGAAGACGGCCTACACGGGCCGCTATTTTCTGCTCCACCTACAGTTGAGGAGAAAATTTTACCCCCCTGTGTAAAATTTAAAGTGTTTTTTTTTCCAAGAATTTCTAAGCATACTAGTTTTCTTTAGAAAATCAGATCAGAGAACGAAATCATGAAAAAGCATGCCAAAAACAAAAGAAGTCCGTTTACACTGGAGAAAAAAACTTGTTGCAAGAGATGGATATACAAAGTTATCGCAGTGTACCAAAATGTCAATAATTGGAGTGAGAATTATCAAGAGTTACACAGTACAGAACAAGCATTGCAGAGGTAGAAAGTGAAAGAGTTTGAAGACTGGTTAAAAAAAAAATACAGTGTCTAAAGACCCCAGATCAACTTCCATAACACTAGTGAATGACTTAGCCAAGTCAGGAATTATAGTCTCAAAGAAGGCAATCACTAGAACCCTGCACAGGAATGGACTGTGAGGTTGCAGACCAAGAAAAACTTCACTTCTGCAGAAGAGACACTTTCAAGCCAGACAGAAATATACTAATTACATACTACTTATGCATATTGGAAGTGCATCCTCTGGTCAGAAGAAAAGAAACTAAAGCTCTTTGGCCGGGGAGATGCTGCTTATGTTTGGAGAAAGAAGGGAGAGGCGTGCAACCCGAAGAACACTGTCCCCTCAGTGAAGCACGGTGGTGGGAGTATAATGCTGTGGGGATGCTCAAGCTCATCAAGGTAAGAGGAATCATGAAGAAAGAAGGAAATGTGAAGAAGTAGACTATTAGAAAATTAGTGAAAAAACAGCTAATGTCCAAGGACCACTTAAAAAATTCCAAGAAAGTCTGGCTCCTTGGAAGCAAAATATAGAGAAATGAGAGGTGAGTTGTTGCACAGGACTGTTTATGGACACAATTTCCTGATAAAGTTTATTCTGACTCTGTTAGCTTAGTGTATTTACCTCTTCAGACAGCTTCTCCAGCCTCTCATCCAGCTCCAGCCGTTCAAACGCCCGCGCCTTCAGCCTGGCCAGGCCTTCCTCATACGCTGCTTCGACTGCACTGGCTGCTACATTAGCTGCCACCGCTACAGCTGTGCTGGGGTTTCCATGGGGACCCGGATCTGTGGATGTCATGGCTTTTTTCATAAAAATCTCCCCCAGGGGAAACTCCACATTGGGAATATACCGGGCTGCAGTGTTGGAGTTGGCTGGGGTCAAACTCAGGTCGTCTGCACAAGGAAGCTCACGGCAAGGAAAGCGCCGCTCCTTTAAAGCTGAAGGCCGAAGTGGCTCAAAGGGGTCGTTGTTATTGGCGGGTGCGAGCAGAGCTCCCTCAGCCACTAGGGGCAGCAGAGCAGCAGCGTCACATACACTGTTGGATTTGGAGAGGACGTAAAGGGTCTCGTACGTGTGGTTGTACTCCAGGTGGGCACGCAACGACGACAGGCTTCGGAAGCGCTTGTGCTCCCCGCAGCGAGGACAGCGGTATGGCAGGTCCAAAGATGCCATTCCGTGCAGTAACTGCCGGAGGAGGGGGGGGCGCTCACGCAGCACAACGGTAGCGCCAGTCTGAGGGCACTGAGCTCGAGCACCTGACAGATCCTCTCATGGTGAGAACAGGGCAACTACTGGACATCAGCAGGAGAGAAGAGCCAGGTCAGTCACATGACCGCACTGGGTGGCAACATTCAGCTGGTCGTCTCATTTCATCTGCCATGGTTGCCTTTCCTAAGGTCCTAAAGAGAGGACGAAAATACAAGTTAAAGTTTGTTGGTTTCATACAAGTATAATTCTAACATATACTGAGATAAAGTCACTCAAAGGCAAAAATCAAGTCAACTAAATAGATGCCAAGAAGCAGAGGACAAAGCTAAAGCTAAACCACCTGCCAAAATATACAAGGGAAAAAAAACAACGTGCCTTTTCCAGCAACACTACACGGCTTTTCCCTGCGACAGGGCCACATAAAACTCCCATTTGACAAAAAAAAAACCAACATTTTATTTACAATAGAGAAATGAACACAAATCAGTTGTTTAATCTGAGACATGAAAAATACTGGCTCATTTTGAATTTGATGATAGCAACACATCTCTAGGAAGACAGGGATGGGGTAACAAAAGTAGGTGACGCTAAAAAGAAACAGCTGGAGGAAAATTTTGCAAGTAATTAGGTTAACTGGCAACAGGTCAGTAACATGACAGAGCATCTTTTCTCAGCAGCAGAAGTGGGCTGAGATATAAAATACTATGTCTATATGAAGAAGAATTTTAATATCTCATCATCTACAGTACGTAATACAAACAACAGACTGAGAGAATCTGGAGAAATCTCTGTGCACAAAGCAGGCTTGAAAATCAAATATTGGATGTCTGTGATCTTTGGGCCCTCACGTGGCACTGCATTAACAATACGCATGATTCTGTCATGGAAATCATTGCATGGGATGAGCAAGACTTCCAGAAGCCACCATCTGTGAACACAGTTCACTGTGCCACTCACAAACGCAGGCAAAATCAAAGAAGAAGCTATGTGTGAACATGATTTATCTTCTGCGTTTAAAGCAGGCAAAGTGGAAACGTTTTCTGTGGTCAGACAATTCAAAACCTCAAATTCTTTTTTGGAAAACATGGATGCTATGTCCTCCAGACCAAAGAAGACAGAGATCATCTAGTTAACAGTGCTCAGTTCAAAAGCATCTCTGGAGATATGAGGAGCATCGGTGTTTATGAAATTGGCAGCCTAAACATCTGGAAAGGTGCCATCAGTGCTTTAAGGTATACACAGGTTTTACAGCAACATACACTCCCATCCAGACAACATCACTTTCAGGGAAGGCCTTGTATATTTTAGAGAGAAGATGTTAAACTACATACTGCATCTATTACAACAGCATGACTTTATAATAGAAGAACCCGGGTGCTGAAATGGCCTGCCTGCAGTCCAGATCTTTCACTGAAAGCAGAAAACATTTGGAGAATCTTAAAATTTAAAGAAAATACCACAAAGAAGACCCAGGACTGTTGAGCAGCTAGATTTTAATGTCCTAATGTGAATAAAATATGGGGTTATGAGATCTGCAAAACATTACATTCTGTTTTTATTTATATTTTACCCAACTTCTCTGGAATTGGGGTTGAAAATCCTGGTTATTGTTACATTTAGCTAATCTTTATTACAATATTAGAGAACAGTTTTCCTAATGTCCTCACCACAGGCCTCTCAATATTTACTACTCCAGCTGTCTGATCACTGAAGAAATCAAAGCCTGTCTCTCTCAGCTGGACTCATAATCCATGAGTTTAGCCGTCAAGAAACCTGAAACCTTTACTTCACCAAGGATTAAAAAGCAAGCTCTTGCACTTGTACTCGGGGAATGGTGGGGAAATGGAAATGGAAATGGATCCATTAGTGAGAGTGCTTATTAGTGCCAAGGTCATTTTCCAGTCTTAGTCTAAGAGGTCAGACTGGATAAGGCTAAATCCTTTACAAAGGGATCTGGTAACCCACAGTAGTAAAGAAAAAAACCCTGATATCTGTTTTCAGAGTAACGGCCCTCATAGATAATGAAGACAAGAAGAGAACATGTAAATGCATAGCAAAACTTTTCCTTGGATGCATTTCTGGGTAAAAAAACCCAAAAAAAAAACAAAACAAAAAACAAACACAGTTGCATTCAGAAACTGAAGTTAACTTAAGATATTCAAAATTATTTTTTGATTACTTTTTCCCATTTGCTATTCAGATGCAGAGCTGTGTGGGTCACTGCAAGAACAGTGAATTAGTTTGTTTTTTTTATTCAATTACCCAGAACTTGAAGCCCCTGATGAAATAAAAATTCAGCACACCATCCTTTTCTGGTTTCCCTGAATCAGCTTCTCTAATTACTGTAAAGCTCAGTGTTCTGCTCAAGTCTTAGACACAAGTGCACTGACAAACAATACTGAGTTCTTCACTCTGAGCCTACACAGCTACTAAATAATATCTGTAGCAAGGTCTCATTTAGAGTCAAGTCCTGCTGTGATTCATTGTCTTAATAAGAAATTCAGTAAACTCATGTTCTTGGATGTATTTGTTTGCTACATTTTATTTTATAAAACTTGTTTAAAAAAAACAGTGCTTAAGACTTCAGTCACATAGAGCCTAGCAACCACCAGTTGCTAGGAAAAAATTAATATTCCCTGAGCAGTTGGTGAGTAGCTGCTGAAGGTTGCCAACAGTCACTGCGGTTGCTAAAGTCAGGCCAGGGATCCCCTGGTAACCACCGGTTAACTTCCACTCTTTGATTTGCTGCTTTCTGTTGCTAGGTGAAACTCCTCACAAAGAGGTATGCAGTGTTGTACTAAAAACCTCCTCACGACTGCAGACTGCCACAATCACCCACAAATATGCACAGAAATCAGCAACTTGAAAAAGTGCGACAGAAAACCAGAAACAGACCGTTTGCAATCAAAGTCAAAGGTGCACCTTTTAAAACATGGGCGAGGGAACTCCAGGCCTCGAGGGCCAGTTTCCTGCAGGTTTTAGACGTATCCTTGATCCAACACAGCTGATTCAAATTGCTAAATTACCTCCTCAACATGTCTTGAAGTTCTCAAGAGACCTGGTAATGAACTAATTGATTCAGGTGTGTTGGCTCAGGGTGATATCTAAAGCCTGCAGGACACTGGCCCTTGAGGCCTGGAGTTGCCCACCCCTGTTTTAAAACATGTCAGTTTCACCAGTATGGCACACCCTTTACTTTGACAGCAATCACTTCTTATTTTGCTAAGTTTTACAATCGCTATATGGTTAGTCAGTGAGCATTTGCAGACAAGCTGGCGTCTTCCATGCAAATCACAGGCAAACACAACAACCTACGAGCAAGCAAAGCAATCAAAAGGTTTTTTTGATCCCTCTCTGTGATCAATTTACAACTGCCAGTAGCCACTCGTCAACCAGTCAGAAATACATT
This sequence comes from Maylandia zebra, assembly GCF_041146795.1. Lineage (NCBI taxonomy): Eukaryota > Metazoa > Chordata > Actinopteri > Cichliformes > Cichlidae > Maylandia > Maylandia zebra. The sequence goes on along the minus strand of NC_135172.1, from coordinate 22,236,520 downwards.
TTTTCCTAGCAACCAGAGATAACCAGGGTCTCTAGACCCCTGTGACTGAAGCCTAAGCCTGATGCTTCCTTACATATAAAAGAATTATTCCCAGCTTTTTCAATTTAAGACTGTTTAAAAGGATCTGTATCAGACTGCTGCATCCCATTTGCTGCTGCACTGAACGCCACTCCCCTCAGCCACACAAAGCCCACTGGAGACACGGCGGTAGGCGATGCATTTTTCGGTCACACTTTCCAAATCATTACCAATCTGTAAATTTGCAGTCTAGAAATAAACCAGTCATAGTTCCAATCCCAATCATTACAGAGCATATCTTTATTAGGAGTTGTGCTCATCCAAAGGTGAACATTTCCAGGCAGACTGCGATTTATAAATATTATATTGTCTATTGTGTGTTGGTGTTTTTGGCTTTAGTGTGTACTCATGTGTGTACTTTTAGTAACGATCCTGAGGAATCTCCATAAATCACACCCAAGGGTATTTTTTAGGAAATGTTTCCCTATTGACAAGAAAATCAAACTAGCATCATTACATGTGGAATTTCTTAATGGTATCAGTTTAAATACTGGGTAGTGTATTATCTGCATTTTCAACATAGCACAAGCTACTTTCTACTATAAGGCAAGAACCATTTTACAATGACTGTAGAGTAGTGTTTCAAAGCCATAGAAAGCTCATGCTTGAAGCAGGGATTGTTTTACCAGGTAGTTCCCACCAAACCAGCCTGTTCTCATTCCCAGGAGTCACGTACTTCCAGTCTGTCAAAGGCAGTGGGGTCTCACAGATTTGACAATGTGTCCTCTGGGACTGGTGCCATAACACAGTCGTTATGCATCAAGAGGCACATTTTAACCCAAACCACAATCTTTTCCTAAACCTTGCCAAGTAGTTTTTAGCTCCTAAATCTAACTAACAAGTGAGAGTAAAAACCAACACTGGCACTTGAACTGGAACCAACTCTCAGAGATCTCCTATCTCTCAGAAACTTCTACAACAGCTATTAATGAGTGAAGCAGCAGGCACTGGAAGCACAATCACAAATCCCAGATGCAGACCATTCTTCACAGTGGGCTCATACACTGGAAATCCCCAGAAGTCGCACAGACTGTTATTAGACGTCTGGTAAGGCTGGATCAGGGAGTGTACTGGCAACGCGTCCCCATTTATTAAAGGAGGAGGATTTCACAGACACAGTCACTGCACTGCAGTGAGCAGGCATTCCCATCTGCTTAAAATTACTCAGTGAGGTATTTAAACAGGCAGGAAAAGGAAGGAAGCGAAGCTGCTTTTAGCCACATGTCACATCCTGTCAGTGGAGCTCAGCTGAAACATTGAAAAGAAATGCATTTAATTTTCTTTATTGTGGAGTACTGAATAGCAGACATTAGAAATACAAAATAGAAACTATTGGGAAGATAATGTATGATTTACTTTACTTCATATGCACAGAAAGCATATTCAGGCCTCAATAAATGGACATCATTGAAGAAACACAGTCGCCTTATGACATCAAACAGAGTAAAGATATAAAAATGTATTTGTTTGCTTTAAAGTAGGTGGTAGCAGTTCAGATTTTAACTCATCAGCTCCACTTCAGTGACCATCAGTAACAACAAAAAGCCATCGGTCCCATCAGATCAGCTATCCCATCTGCCTCAAACATTTTGCAACCTTTAACTGCCAACTGAAAGGCTGTGTGGCCAAACACAGATCAGCTTTACAAGCTGTCCTTTAAAAGTAGAAGCACTAGAAATGTTAGGGAACGCTTTATGATAGCTTACGTTCTCGTAACTGCACTGATCACATCTGCAAAAACCTCAAAGCTACAATTGTATTTCAGTACTATTTTGGGATTCGAGCATATTCAGAATGGCTCCATAATAATGATCCCACAGAGAAGCCACGCAGAGAGTGCATTACTCAGCATCAAGCAGCACAGTAACCTTGTGTACGGTATTTACAACAATCATATTTACAGTCATACTTTCACAAAATCTTTGGTTTTACCCTCACAAAGGGTAGAGAGACACAGACAGATCACACATCCTAAACAGCAATTAATTCCTAATAAAAGTTAATAATGTAGAAATTTTTTTTTAAATACCTGCCGATATGTAAATGTGGTTAAATTCATCTTATTATTGTGCATTTAGACAGTTCATTAAACAGTTGAGTTAAAAGCAAAGGCTCCAAGCCTAAACGTACTTCCAGAAGGGTTAGTTTTCACAACTATATTACCGGCCGCTTCATTAGTTATTGATAGTTATGGTCACTGATAGCTCAGGCACAGTGCGGTGGCCTGCTGCTGTGTCCCATCTGCTTCAAGGTTTGACAGATTGTGCATTCAGAAATGCTACATACCTTGAGTAGAATGGCACTATACCAAGTCCAGTCCATTTACCATTTATATTATAAATATATATTTCGATTCAACAGTCACTTCAAGGCACTTTATACTGTAAGGCCTTGAGACTACAATAAACAGAGAGAAAACCCCAAAAGTCAGACAATGATCAATCACTTGGTGACAGTGGGAAGGAAAAACTCCTTTTTTTTTTTACAGGAGAAACCTCTGGCAGAACTAAGCCAATTTTAATTTAGCGAGGCATCATTTCCACAAGCTTATGCAGCGTCACAACATTTGAGAGAGTCGCTCAATTTTTATAAATTAAATTCTTTGAGTTGGTGACTTTTCTTTTGGCCAGGCATTGTATTTACAGTTTACTTAGTCAAATATAATAAGTTCTAATTAGAACTCACAGTTATTCCATATTTACAGTACATAATAATGTACAAATATCAGTAAAAAAATCAATTCAAGTTACAACCAACACTGGTGCGATGGGACCACAAATATACCCTTTACTGGCAGTTTTGCATTTCTTTATTGAGTAATTCAAATGAAGAGATTTAATGAAAAGCTACTTTTTAAAGGGCTTTTTGCTGGGAAACAGTAACAATCTCATTGTTAAACCCACAGAAGCTTTCAGACAGTCAAACAAGACGCAAAATAAGTCCAGTCAACAATCTATAAACCTATGACCTATTTGAGTGTAAGAGGGAGGACTTCATTTTGTGGTCCTGTACAACAAGGTCAAAGACTGAAAGTTATGGTATTAGGCATAAATAACTCTTTATTCATTGCTGTTTGCATTGGGGTGGTAATCTGAAGTCAGGGTTTGTTTAAAAGTGAAACGTGGTCTACCCTCCCACGGGGATTCTGCACATCAAGCAAGATGTCAAAGGTGAAAAGAGTCCAATTCAAAGAGAAGATAGAGATAGATATAAAGATATAGAAAAGTAATAATAAAGAATAAGAAATCTATCAGGACACACAGAGGTGTGAGGGTGAGTGAGAACAGGGCAGATAGAGGGAGTGAAAGTGTTTCTCAGCAGAAGAGGCGATAACAGGTTTTAATACTGAACTAATCTGCAGACTAGAGAGAAAAGCAACCGGGAGGTGTCAGTTTTGAGCTTTGTCAATCATTTCTTATGTTCCTGTAATGCTTAACCAGCCGGTATATTCAAGTTCTTTGATCAAAACGGGATATTTTGAATATTATTTTGTTATCCATGAATTTTCAAATTCATATTTTACACGAAAAGAAAAAAATATTAAAGCAGAACATCATTTTTTTGATAAAAATGTCAAATTAAATTTATTTAATTAAATTCCTGAATACAAAATAAAATGCATTAGTGGCTGAATGTTATCCTTGATTCATTTCTGACCACTGTGCTCAAATTTGGATATAAAACCATGAATTCAACTGTTATTTTCCTAATAAATAAAACAATTATTTTTAGTTTTAAACACATTTTCAGTATAAATTTTTACGTGACATAAAAATGTCATATCGTGATATTATTGCTATAGCAACACCAGGTGTTTACATCCTATAGTGCACACAAGCTCGGGCATGTCTGAGAGAGCTGCAAGAGCCACGTGTCAGCCTTGTGTGACAATTTAGTATCTAAGAATAGAGCTGCTTTAACAACCTCCAACCAGACAAAGTACTTTGCAAGAAAACTTGCTGTTAAAGGTGGAAACAACAAACCTGTTTCACCACTTGAGGCAAAGAATACATCATCAAGTATAACCAGGCTAAAAAGGAGAAGATAACATCTCAGGTATCATTATTGCAGGTTTTCTTGAAATATCGAGATATAATTTTGAGGCTATGTTGTCCATACTTATTCCAATGTGTTTTCATATTATCCTTTACTTGAATGATCTTCTTTTAACTATCTATCATGCTTTAAGTGGGTTCCATGTGGCTAATTAACATATCATTACATAAGCAAATTTTTATAATGATGATGATTATGATAAGCGATAATTATTGTAACCACTTATTTTTATGTTTAGGGAAGCGCAACCTGGATTATTTTCTGTAGCTACAATTTCAATGTTCACATCCTTGTAGTTACGCAATTCAGGGCTGTGGTTGGACTGGATGTGATCCCAGTTGTCATGGGACGAGAGGTGGGCATACTCTGGGCCCATCTTTTGAAAGGCTAACACAGAGGGATTTGTTTAAACCAACAGCCAATTGGAACCACTAATTACCCTAACACACTAGTTGCTGGACTGCGTGAGGAAGCCGGAGGGAACCCACGCAGGCTAGCTGATGGATTCAAACCCAGGATTTTCTTGCTGTGAGATGACAGTGGTACCAAATGCACAACCATACAGCCAAACAGTTGCTGTGAGCACTAAGAGACATGTAAGTACTTCTTTGAAATGACAGATCTTTAAGGACACAACAACTTGAAGGATTAGTAATTAATATAAAACAGATGAAGTGAGCCTGAAAGGTAAAGCTAACAAAAGAAGTTGCTAAATAATGAAATATAAACTAGCAATGAATTAGCCTTCTACAAGATAACCAGGTTGACCTAAGTAGTGTTAGGTGAACTCTAACTTTTTGGAGCTACACCCAAATTTCTCTGCAGCATTTCCCCCTTGCTCAAAATGTATTTTTTGGTGGCGAGTGTAATCACTACAATTTACCAGGGTTCCCTAAATGCCTCACATGCAGGCAATCGGTAGCTGTCGTGTCAAATGTCTAGAACCTCAATGCTGCTGAAAAGATAAAGAGCAGACATGCATGCATTTGTTTAGAGAGATAACAAATGTTAATGCTATTTTTCAAAATCTAACAGTAATTGAACAGGAGGAGATAATTGCTGAAAATAGTCAAGATTGGCTCAACCATCTCTGCCACTGACGAGACCTGAGAAACAAAGAAACTGATTGGCATCAGCTGCTGCATTCAGGCCTCACAATAATTGCCTTATTCACATCAGCAAATCGTTTCTAAGCAGGTGTACACACTTCTCACTCTGCTCTATCCAAAGCCACAACATCCTGTTTATGTGCTATATTTTTGTTATTGTTGATCAAGCTCAGGTTTAAACACCCGTTTATGTGTTTATTACTGAGGATACTATTAATGCTCATTATGGTCCTTGTAAGTGATTTTAAGAGTCTCTGACTGAACTGTGTTTAGCGTAGCTGGAGTTTCAAACTCCTGCTTGAGGACAATGAACACCGCTGCAGCGACTGCAACAGAAAGCTCAATCTCTGCACCGTGTGCATAAATCATGAGCTGGCCCTCAGGCTGCATTAATGATATGCCTATTAAAGGTTCAGCTCTAAAGGATAAACGCCAAATGATGGTCTGAATTCATTTATAAATAATAAAAGCGACCAGTCACAAGCGAAATACCCCCTCAGTCTCGCAGTCTTTGTTTCACAGGCTGTCACTGGGGTTCTATCACGCAGTCACTTCAGATTTATTTCTGCGTGCTCGTGCTCGCCGACAAAGATTTGTTTTGCTCGGAGGTGTGAGGAGGAGAATGACTCAAGGTGTATCACAGCCTTCATGCCAGTCCTCTGCAAAGCATCGCTTGGAGATGCTGTAGCGCTGAGCTCAAACTTGTGCAAGCCTCTCGGAGAGGTGCGACACGATCATCCTCCTCGACCCACGCTTTAACAATGGAGCCGCTATCCCTGCTGGTATTTCTCCTTTGGAAAATGTGCTCCTCCAACTACAGTTAATACCATGATAAAAACGCAGAGCAAAATAAACAAAGTGCGACAAAATGTTTCACATCACCCCGCCCCAGTGCTCTGCGTGGCTTCCAGTTGTATCAAGAATAATTAAAGGGGACACAGATGAGGATCCTTCAGAGTTTTGACACATTACAGTACACTATAGGCTCCTTTATAAACTTAATGAGAGGTTTAGTGAAAGCTCCTAAAGCCTTTTGGGTTACATGACTACATCAAAGTATGTTAGCCCTGAGTAAGCCATGGCACTCCCCTGACAGGACAACCTCATAGCCGTGGGCCTATTACCTGACAACAAAGGACAAGCCTAATCGCTTATGTCGAAAAAGACTTGGTACACTTCAGTTATTACACAATGGGCCACTCGTCTGAAGCATTTCATCTCATGTCACAGTATTACTCAGAATCCCTTTCGGCTATATATACACATACATACATACATACATACATACATACATACATACATACATACATACATACATACATACATACATACATACATACATACATACATACATATATATATATATATATATATATATATATATATACACACACATACATATATACACACACACACACACACACACACACACACACACACTCCTCTAAAGATCTGTGCAAACTTAGAAAACTGATCAGTTTTTAAGCAATAATGCCAAAAAGGCTCTGTCAGCATCTCCTCAAATGTAAATATTCAAAACATTCCTGATTTTCAATTACCAAAAAACTAAAAACAAATAACCACTTAACTATAAAACGCTGTAGTTCACACAAAACCAAATAATTTTTATGTGATTTTGTGAATAAATATTTCTGTATTTCTGATGACTGGTAAAGAAACTACGCATCAGATTGCATTAATAAAGGAAAGTCATTTATAGTAGTACTCCTGTGATGGAAAAATACCACTTTGCTTGAAGTTCCTTGTGCGTTTACTACAGTGCACACAAAAAAAGTGGTAAGGAAATGTAATAAAGCTTAACAGATGTGTTCAGTATTAAGATTTTGACACATCAGTCCTTTTTACAACTGAAGGATTGGATGTATTAATCAGAACTTTTCTTCTGGCATTTGGGCAGTTGCCCACTTTACTCTGATGAGCATCGAGCTCGGGACAGGACAAGGCTGCGACAGCCTCTCGCCGATCTGAGCTTATGGACAGACTCATCCTCTGGCTCGCCGCTGTCTGCTATTGATCCAGACAGCTGTTCACTGAAGCAATTACATTCAAGTATACATGTACATACAAGCATGCCAAGAGGATGTTGTTAGGCACCCTAACGCCACAAGTCCATGCTCATTATGTGGGCAAATCTGTGCACTGTACAAATTCAATACTGACAATGTAGGCGCATTTGTATTCTGCTTGTTCGTTTCCCCGGAAAATAGAGGGTTTTTACAATAATGTGGGTATGCTAATGAGGGAATATACAAAAACGAATTTTTTCTGCAAATTTCTTAACAGTTAATAAGATCAATTTATACGTCATACGCTTTTTTTCAGCAATTAGTTCATTTAAACAGCTGCCTATGCAGATAACACATCTGTCACCTCCACTCAGGGGTGTTAGATTCCTGCTTTCTCTCCACTGCGCATCTTCTCTAAAGACTACAGCAAGCTTCTTACTGTATGTTTGCACATTAAGCCCCTCCATGCCTGCCTAAACAATAATGGGGATGAAGCTCCTATAGAGGACGTGAGGAGGAAATGATGCAGAAAATGGCCTCTGTGATTTGTGGCTGCATTTTGACTGTCTCTGAAGTCCTCTTATACTCATTAATCCTGGGCTTGTGGTGGCATAACATGCAAGTTGCAGGTGAAGAAGTGAGGGTTAAATATTTAAATAGTGTTCATAACATTTTTAGATATCACTTTTTGATGTTTTAAGTTTAAAAACCTTAAAACAATAAATGAAGATAAGTAAATATGGCACAAGAATCATTTCTACATTAGGGTCAATACAGTCGTTGATAGTCACAAGCCATCAGAAATGCTTAAATGCTCTGGGACAGAGCCATGAGTCTGATATTCGATCTGTACTTGATGGCCAGACAAGTACTTTGTCCAGCAATGCAACTTCAACTCCAGTGTTTACAACACTCTCAGTGCTGTCTGTAGCATGCGTAGCAGGATATATGGTCCTGTGAAAAACTGCTTCAATAGGAATTAATCAAATGCACTTGTATGACCACCTCTATGAAAGTAGATGTTTTGGCAGTTTGCTGGTCTGGAGCATACAGGTGTGTGTGTGTTAACAAAAGGCCAATCTTCCCAGGAATGGAAATCCCAGGAAATTCACCCAAAGGTCAGACCATGAGTGCTCAGAGAAACTGCAAGAAACCCAAGAGCTACATCTTAGACTCTAACAGGAATCAGAATGTCAAATGTTAAAGTTCATGATAGCACAATTAGAGAAAGACTGAACAAATATGGCTTGTTTGGTAGCTTACCAGGGGAAAGCCTATTCTCTCTAAGTGTCTTGCAGCACTGCTTAGGCGGTGCATTTAACAAAAACAGAGCATATCAGCACTGCTGGCACCATGTTGGACGGGTGATGATTTGGTCTTGCTTTGCAACCATAGGACCTGGACACTTTGCAGTCATTGAGTCGACCATGAACTCCTCTGTATACCAAAGTATTCTTGAGTCAAATGTAAGGCTATCTGCCCAACAGCTAAAGTTTGGCCCAATCTGGGTCACGCAACCGGACAATGATCCCAAGCACAGCAGCACATCTACGACAGACTGGCTGAAAAAGAAAAGAATTTAAATGTTGCAATGACCCGGTTAATGTCCAGACCTCAAGACAATTGAAAAGCCCTGGCAAGATCTTAAAAGAGTCGAACTGAAGCAACACTGTAAGGAAGAGCAGGCCAAAAATCCCCCACAATGATGTGAAAGACTGATAATGTCATACAGAAAACAGTTGGCAGGCTGTACATCTGCAGAAATAAATAAAAATAACTAAATAATCTACGTTAAATTCTAGAAATAAAGTACATAACAAAACACAGCCAGGAGAACATAATGAGCTCCAGCACCAAAAAAAAAGCTGATGGCTGCTACTCCAAAAAACTAGCAGAAATGCCAAAATCTTACTTTGTTTATGTCTTTAGCACCAAAACACCTATTTAACTAAATTTGTTCTTTCTCATTATTAAAACATCTCAGTTTGACTAAAGCAGATGTCACCAAGACAGCCCCAGCAAACACTTGTTTATTTCCCTTACAAGAAGCTACTTCATTCAGCTTTACGTCACATTTTTCAGTTTGTTGCTCATAGTGACTCTGTCCCACCAGTGGGACCCCACCCCTCAGTTTGAGAACTGCATACTGAAAGGATGCAGATTAAAATCTTTGGGAAAACAGCAAAGACGGTGGCAGAAGTGTAACTTCTGTAGTAGTTCGGGGACCTTTTTAAAAACTTTGATGAAACTTGGGGCAAAGTCAATGAACATTTTTAAGCAGGTTTTACCTGGACATGTACACTTTTAATGTCCAAATAATCAATGAGATTTAAGTTAAGATAATTTAAATTTAGATAATCCTTCAAAAAAATATTTTCCAGAGGAGTGCCTGGAGGTGTCACCATGGCAAGACCTGCATCAAAGGATCCTACCAGATAGATAGCAGTACAGACAGTAAGTATTGTGCATCTGTATAAATACTTGCCTCACATGTGATCAGTCAGGAAACCATCTGTTTGCACTGACATTTGCATGACGAATGGAAACTGATAACCGGCTATGCTATAAACTGACATACTGTCTGCACAAGCATGTTGTATATAACTGCATTGCAGATAAAGGACACAGCTCTTCCTTAAATATAATGAGCACTCACAGGCCCTGACAGCTCTGTTTGCAAAAGAGTTCAATCTACTTCCACCCTGTACAAACTCAGCTCTAATCTTGCAGCCATCCCTCTTTTTTCAGCATGACTGCCCCAACTTTTGTCACATCAGATTTCTACAAACACAGCAGCAACATAAAGGCTAAGGCCCACTGACTCTGAGATTTCTCCAGCTCTGTAGTCATATGACAGTTTCCCAAACTCTAGCAGCATGCTGCCTTAAGAGCTGAGGGTACATCAGGGGAGTTTGAGGAGTCCTTCGGGTATATTATTATTATTAGACCATGCATATAGAGTCATGACTTCCTTTGACACTTTCCTCTTGAATCCAAGTGTGCTCAGAGGAACAGCACAAATCTGTGCAGTGAACACTGTATAGGCTATAAGGAGGGGAAACATGCAGATTTATGCTCAAGCTGTGTGAGCACATTCAATAAGCAAACACATGCAACTTATAACAGACAGCATCCTAATATTTCTACATACAACCTGTCCAGTTCCTACAGGCCAAGGCCGGCCAAAGTCTCAGAGCGATCCCTGAAAAGCTGCATGTAGCTGTCGCCTGACAGCCGCCAGCGACGTGACAGCAACCACTGGATCATCCGGCGCTGACGATCTTTGATCCTCACATTTTGCACCGCACATAGATCAACCACAAGCAGCCGATCAAGTGGGTGTGGACGAGCGGCACCACCAAATGTTATCTCACAGCCACGAACGCCTCTGCAAGCGCGCACACATATACACACAAGCCTAGGCCCGGAGTCCAGCTTAATTCACACCGATGCTCGTGACAGCAGCCGTGCACAACGGGGAGGGGACAACCTGGCGTGTACCCGATTTTCTCCTGTGTTTTCACGGCAGCACTGGCTCCTTGCTGGACCCGGACTCCCGACGTTGCATAAAATTCGTTGCACGGGAAGAGCGGAGCGGCAGCAGTGAAGCGACAAAGCATGCACACACACACACACACGCTGACACAAACGTGATCGGAAGACAGAGGGATGTTGGAAAAAGCAAAAGAAACGTGCGGTCTCACTCACCTCCTAATCTTCTCCCCATTTTTCTCCCCCTCCTGCTCCAATCAAGGGACCGCTCCAGCCTTCAGTGACGTCACGCAGCCCGTCTCTGCAGCAGAGAGCAGCAGCAGGCCTGCAGAGGACGAGCAGGGAGGAGAGGAAGAGGGAGGAGAGAAGGAGAAAGAGAGAGGGGGGAGAGGAGCAGATGCAAAAATGTGAATCATTAAGAAAAAAAAAGCCCTTCTGTCCTCAGGATAGAGAGAAGATATTGTACCAACTCAGGCTGTGGAGGTGGAAATTGATTAGACATCATATTCATCCAGCTCAGCAGCTCACCATCACAAACTGAAAAGACAGTTTTGTCCTACCAGCTGCCTGTTTGCCTATTAATTAACATCAAGTAAACATGGGTGAGGTAACATCTCTGTCATCCAGGCAGCATGTTCACGTGTCTTTGGTCAGAAGAAGACGGAAAGGGTCTTTTAATTCAACATATGCTGAGATATATTTCTCCCATACTGGTTTCTCTTCATTGGCTTCCTGTGAAATCCAGAATCAGATTTAAAATTATTCTCCTCACATACGAGGTCTTGAATAATCAGGCTCCCTCTTATGTTAAAGACCTCATAGTACCGCATCACCCCAGTGGAGCACTTCGCTTACTTGTAGTTCCTAGGATACTTAAAAGTAAAATGGGAGACATTTTACAGGTTTTCAGAAACCAGCTCCTAGTTTGGATTCAGATGATAGACACCCTCTCTACTTTTAAGACTAGGCTTAAAACATTTATTTCTGATCAAGCATACTGGTAGGGCTGGATCAGGTGACCCTAAATCCTCCTTAATCAGGCTGGAATAGGTCTAGTCTGCTAGAGGCTTCCCATGATGCATTGAGGTTCTTCACTCACCTTTTTCACTCTGTGTGTTTATACACCACTCAGCATTTAATAATTAGTTATTATCCATCTTTGGCTCTTTTCTACAGCACGTCTGCCTCTCTCCCTTCAACCCCAACTGTACTTGGCAGATCACCGCTCCTCTCTGAGTCTGGTTCTATAAGAAGTTTGAAGGTAGTTTTTCCTTCCCACTGTCGCCAAGTCCTTTCTGATAGGGTTGACTAATGATAAATCTAACAGTATTTTGTTTGTTGCCAATCATTAGTCAGTCCACATAACAATTAATTATCAGCTGTTTTGATAACTGCTTCTCAATTCAGTTCAACTCAATACATTTATATAGCGCTTCTTATATTGCTCTATGAGCAAGAATTTGGCGACAGTGGGAAGGAAAAACACCCTTTTAACTGAAAAAACCTCCAACATTTGAAGAGGCAGCCATCTGCCGTGACTGGTTGTTTTATTGTTTTGTTCTCTTTTTTTACACAATTCTGCATCACCCAGATGTCAACACAGGTCCCAAAAAGTGCCAGTAAATTAATAACAGCTAATTTCTTTGAGTTTTTATAGAATAAAAGTATACGTGTTTAAGTTCACCTGCGATATAAAAAATTGAAGATGCTTGGTTTCAAAGATCATCTATACAGTTTTAGAGCAAAACACATCATTTGTAACAGTTTCAGACAAGATGTGTATCTCCACCTGATAAATGTATCAGTGGCAATGTGTTTAAAGTTAGGAATTAGGATTCATGCAAGCTAGAGACAGAATCTGTGAGAAATACAATTTATCAATTCAATTAGGATAATGTGAATTCAAATAATATGACTAATGGATAATTTTGGTACATTTTCTTTGAGAGATTTAGAGACGGAACACAAGGATTTTGGATGGGCTACAGCCCGGTGATACTGGAATAACTGGAACAATGGTTAAAAAAGTCACACAAGTATTTCTTAGACATGCTTTATAGATGTAACGACTAAGGGCAGCTAGTTCAAAGATTTAGGGACTGTTCATGTTTAAGTGAATGCATTAAATTTACAGTGTAGTAACAGTTATTGCAGCTATGATGTGTTTGTCCTCCATTGTTGTTAATTTATGATGGGATAGCTGGTGTGTTTATGGCTCAAGGTGGTGTTGAGTTTGGTTAGTGACTGGCCAGCACGAGCCCCACACCGCCATGGTAATCAGTCACTTCTGGCTATTGTTCCCATTTAGCATATTAATGCTAATAAAACTGTGTTACTGGGACAGAGTAGTGTATAGATCACAGGAATAACAACTGGAGACTGAGATCTTTGTATCATGATTATTTCATCCATTTGGATTTGCCACCATTTCTCTGCAGCTGTCTTCCCAACCATCTCAAGGATTTCACAAAAACTCAAAAAGATTGTGTCACAAACAGTCTGTCTCAGGATCTGAGGGACTTGCTTAATGCAGTTCACCATTCACTGGCTTTTGTTTTAGCTTTGATCATAACTTTTATGATAAAGATTCGATTTATTTTCTTTAAAATTATGTCAAGGTTTTCACAAAACACTCTGCTTCTTGTTAGGTTTTTGTTTTTATTTATTTATTTTATCTTTTTGGCTGTGCTGTTTTAATCTTGCTGAGATACATGTTGGGCTGCATGTGGACAGCAGCACGCAGAACTAAACTTGGCAGATTTCACTTTCTTTTGTGCTCATTTCTCCAACTCTGATGGTTTCTTGCTGTTCACTACAGGCAGTCATGGTAAACAAATCACATTTTTTATGGGTGGTTCTTTGATAACACAGAGTTAAAGAATGTTCTGGACCTTTGAGTGCAGCGTGTTTGTGTGTGTGTTATAATGGGGGTCATAACTCTTCTGCTAATCATACAGTAGGCTTCTTTGTGGTGACAGAAAAGAGAAAAAAAATAATACACAAGCAAAAATCAGATTCCAGGGATTTATTCAGCAGCTGATGTTTGTCCCATGCTTCACAGCCTGTGGCTGTATTCTGTACTAATGGTTTAGAAGTAGCAGTCTGCAAACATGAATTTGTCTTTGTCATCCACACGTTATAGCTTTTCTTTTACTTTGCATGCGTTGCTTATATACATTTGATACAAAGACACAAGCATCCATCTTGATTTTGACTGGTTCTCCTACAGAACAGGACTCACTCAGTAACATTAACAACCAGAAGTGCTAAAACTGTCTTTGTGGACACTCACTGGCCAGTGTATTAGGGACATTTTGGTGTGTTTTGCTGCTGGAAGCAACCATCTGAAGTTAGGTACACAGGATGGGCACGCTCAGCAACAATACTCAGGTAGGCTGTGGCATTTAAGAAAATATCCCCCACACCACTACACCACCACCAGCCAGAACTGCTCATACAAGGCAGGATGGATCCATGTTTTTATGTTGTTTACATGAATTCTGACCCTACCATCTGAATTTTGCAGCAGAAGCTGAGACTCATCAGACCACGTAATGTATTTCCAGTCTTTTTATTTCCCGGTTTAAGTGAAACTCTGTTAATTGTTATGATCTTTTGCATATCTTGGTTGTAATGAGTGGTTGTTTGAGTTAATTTTGCCTTACCATCAGCTGGAAGCAGGTCTGTCCATTCTTCTCTGACCTCTGACATCAACGAAGCATTTTCTCACTGGATATTGTTGCTTTTCTCTCGTTTTCTTTTCCTCTGTTAACCCTCGAGGCGAAAAATGGCAGTAGACCAGCAGTTTCTGAAAAAAATCAGACCAGACCATCTGGCCAACAGTCACGCCATGTTCAAATTCACTTAAATCACCTTTCTTCTTTCAACACGTGCCTATACGCCTGAATGCACGGAGTTGGCTAATTAAATATTTGGGTTAACGAAGAGTTGACCAGTTATATGTAATAAAATGGCCGGTGAAAGAGAATAGTACTTTCCACAGAAATGGAGGTATCATTACACAGATTTAAATCAGTGTAAAGCAAACAATGATGTTTTCATCCAGTCGGTGCTACAATAATAAAAGATGTTGTGTTTTAAAGGCTGTGAAATACTAAATCTCACGCTGTTGTAACTCTGTGTTCCTGATATTAAACACATAATCACACAATGATGCAAATTGATCCACTTGAATGATATTATTCAGTGTTTGCATGAATATGTGTTATTCGAGGCACATGCAAACACACTCTTTCTGATAATAGCTGACTAAAAGGGTGCATTTAATTAAAGGAGGTCATTAAAACCTCAGCATCAACTCAATCAATATCCTTTTGGTGTGGAAGAGGCTGAATGCCTCTTTATGTGGGGAAATTTTCAGCTTTCACAAGCTGAGCTCCAGCTTGTGAAAGCTGAAGCTCAGCTCTGCAGCTTGCAGACCTCAGAGTGAATGCACTGCCTGGTGTTTTGATTTGATTTCACTGTAGCTTAAAATGAACACAGCCACAACCAGAGGTGCTCTTATGTGTTTGCGCCTGTACACTTGACTGTGAGAGAGAGAAGACTTTAGCAGTGACTGAACGTGACGCACACAGCACATGTATTCACACAAACAGACACGATATAGTGCAAAGTCAGTACGTGAATATATTTCAATCTTAACATTAACATGTAACAGAGAGAGAGAGAGATGCATAAGGTCCATTCAGGAACTTAAGCACCACTCCCTGGTGAAAGATGAGAAATGCACTATGTGCAGGCTGAGAATACAATGAAATTAAAGACAATATATTTTTAAATATACTGCATCTAAATAAAACTGATAGACTATCGGAAATACATTTTTTGTTTAAAAAGCAGTTTGTTCTGGACATTTTTTTAAAATTCAGATGTCATTTTTTTTGGTGACAGACACTGAAATGGTGGTGTATCATACAATCTCAAAGTTATCATCAAAATAAAAAAAATGTAAAGATTCACAAACAAAAAAGAGAAAGAATCTCTTCACCTTTAAAAACAGAAAAATAAAACTTTTATTGTGGGGTCTGATGAGGAGTAACTTGCTTTTATTCGACATTGATTTACTGAATGTGGAACCACTATGTAAATATATATAGATATGTAAGTACAGTGATTGATGAAAGCCTTCTGACTTTTTTTTTATTGACTGGTATTTTTCACTCTCTGTGGTTAATAATAACAAACTCAATACTATTATAAACATAGGCAGAAGCATTTCAAGTCACCCAACTTATGAGACGTGGCAAAGGGACAACACATACACCTTACATCTTGTGCTCAGAGGTCTTTGATACCTTGTAGCATACCTCTGCTAAACAGTTAATATATATGATGGTATGTTGGTACGTTATGGTGTAACATGGTTGCAATGAGTTTTTGTGGTAGCTGTAGTTATGATATCTTTACCGTTTTGATTTTCTCATTGTTGCAATAAGGCACAAATGGAAATTCCAAAAGAATGATAACAAATTTAATCTAATATGATCTAATATACACTCACTGGTCATTTCATCAGGCTCACCTGATCAGCTGTTCATTAATGCAAATTTCTAACCAGCAAATCGCATGGCAGCAACTCAGTCCATTTAGACACGTGTCTGAATGTGGCATGGCTGTTCATGGTATTTCAGAAACTGCTGATCTGCTGGGATTTTCCCACACAAGCATCTCTATGGTTTACAGAGAATGGTCTGAAAAAGAGATTATATCTAGTGAGCGTCAGTTCTCTGAGAGAAAATGCTTTGTTGATGCCCGAGGTGAGAGAACGACCAAACTACTTTAAGCTGAAGGCAACAGTAACTCAAACAACCCACTCATTGCAAACCAGGTATGCATCTCTGAATGCAGATGAGCAGCAGAAAACCACACTGGGTGCCACTCCTGTCACAAACAAGAAACCGAGACTACCATTTCCATGGGCTCATCAACATCAGACTATAGATTAGAAAAATGTTATCTGGCCTAACGACCAAACGACCTAAACACCAAATCGTGGATCCATTCTTTGCCTTGTATCAATGGTTCAAGATGCTGGTGGTGGGAGACATTTGGCACATGTTTGACCCCCAGAGTACCAACTGAGCATCTTCTGATGGCTGCTTCCAGCAGGATAGCACACCATTTCCAAAGCTTAAATCATCTCAAACTGGTTTGTTAAACATGAAAACTGGTTCACTGTAGTCATATAGCCGCCACAGTCATTGGCATTAATGGATGTACAGTTAAAAGAAAATCTGGAGCAACTGTGTGATGCTGTCATATCAATATGGACCAGAATCTCTGAGGAATATTTCCAGCACCTTGTTGAATCTGTGCCATGAAAAATTAAGGCAAAAGGTACATCTAAGAGTGTCCATTAGTGTAAATATACCAACTACTGTAATGTATAACACATGAATTAATATTGAAAAGCAAAGGCTCTAATCTTTTTTGATGTCTTTTGTCTTTTCACTAATTTCAATTTGAATTTGGCCCACTCAACTTTGGATTATTCTGAGCAAGCATGCAGAACATTAAAGTGTCAAATGGGCCATAATTCAACACTTTCCCGCAACTGTCAAATTATTCATGCCAAATGTTAACATTTCCCTCACCAGTCTTTCTCGCTGACTTTCTCAGTATAACTCGAAGGAGATCAAAGCCTAGTGAATTCTCTGTGGCCAGTAAAAATGCACTTTTAAAGCTGATGTTACAGCAATGAATAGACAGAAACACAGCGCAGAAATGTGGTCATTGTTGAATTGATATGTCACGAAGGGAATATTTAAGATTATTATCATTGATGTGCTCCTCTGCAGTATGACAGCGACCCATAGGAGTCACGGTAACAGAGATCTATCTGTAGTTATGAAAGAATGAAGGTGTCTGCACCACATTATGTGGCCCCTGAACGTAAATTTTCAAAGGTGCTCGGATATAAAGCTAAAACAATCAGCTTACTCTTTATGTCATATGTGGGTGCATAAAATGATCCAAATACACAGTTCTTGGTAGAAACTTCAAAACAACAAAACAAATGTTTGTCCTTTGGTCTGTGGCACTATTTATCCGTCCACATTGCCTATTTTTTGGGAGATATTGTCCACCTTCTCCTGAATATAATAGAACTAAATGGACCTCCACCCCCGACCATACGCTGTTGTGGTAGCTATTTTCTTACCGAACAACACCCACCAACCGCATTTCTTATACCTGCGATGAGAGGCTCGTGAAAGGGTGACAGGATGTAAAGATTAAAGGTGTCTCGCCTCAGCTGAGCTGTGCTGTCAGCCAGCTGCACAGTCGCTTTGACCTGGTGGATGCAGTTCAGTAGAAAAAAAATACAGACTTCGTGGTTTGTTTATTTATTTATTGTTTTTCAGAGTAACCAGGACATGATTTCTAGAACCAGATATTGCTGCCGGGTCTTTCTAAGATAATTTTTGGTGCTTTTTGACCACCACAAGGCACATGCCATCTGATTCCATTACATTCAAGAGAAGGTGGCCGATATCTTCAAAACTGAACATCTCACACCCAAAAAGGGTTTAGGTAGGATTACAGGAAGACTGAAAATATGTAGCTTTAATAGGGGGATGAACTGTCTCGTTAAACACAGATGCAGGTACATGCATTCTGAGGAAGAAGAAGCTATTTATTTGACTACGATGAAGATGAATCAATTAATAAAATTCCTGCTTTGCATTGTTAATCTGAGGTGGTCTGGGATCAAATTTGCTTTGATGACACTACAAGTGCACTCTTGATGAGCATTAAGTAAAGGATATGTAACAGTGAGAGTGGGAATTGGAATATAACTCTGAATATTTAAAGAAAAAATACCCCTCAGATATCTGTTTCCCTTTGATTTAGCTGTGCTGTCAGCTATATCGTTCCCTGCATCTCACAGTAACAGCTGACACCTTCTGGCTATTTCTTAAAGCATGTAACCCTTTTCATTATTTAAAAAAAAAAAAAACACACAGTAAAAACCCAAACCTGTTACATCAATCTCTACCCCTCTACGCCCTCTACATGCCGCACTCATCCAGTCATGACAGGGAAAGACTGACACACAAAAGCTTAAAAACTCTCTCCCTCAGGAGATTTTGATAGGATGAATATGATGCTGGGCCGTTTTCTCGTTCTCACGTCAAAAACCGTGGCAAATTTAGACCGAACACCTTTATCCATCCCTCCTTATTCATATTTATGAGAAGTGACTGACAAACTCATTGTTGGGTAATTACAGTGTGGTGAACCTTCATTGTCTTTAGATTGGTAGAGACTGAGACATGCTGTGCTTTGGCTTGCTGCACTAATGCAAACCTCTCCCATGTAGATATTATTAGTCGCTGTTTGCTTAGCAACCACAACACATGTCTGACATTTTTGTACGATGAAAACGCTTCGCCTGGAGTTTATTTTATTTTGGCTGTGAGAATGCTTATTTGTTTTGTTTTTTTTATTATATACAAAAAAGGTGACAAAGAAGAAGATGGCTAAGAAAACAAAGGCAAAGTCTCACATTATAATAATTATTATTAACAATATGATTATTATACCTACGCGTTAAAGCCAGAGATTAAAGCATGTTGACGTTATTTAACACTTGTGTTTTTAACTAATGCCAACACCACATGGGAAATCAGTGGAGGAGGCAACACCTACAAATAGCAGTGGTAAATAATTCATCCTAATGTTATACCTACAATATATTTATGGAATAGGTGTGATTATAGTCTGAAAACAAATCTAAGTCTCTTTGTGATCTTAAGATTGTTAAGCTGAATTTTACAGGTCACCTTAGAATAAATATGCCATACCTAAACAGATCAGTAAGCCAACAAAACAGGGGGGGAAATGAAGGCAGAGAAGGTAGTATGATCTGCGAACAGCAGGGGGCACCAGTAATATGCCTGGATTGACAGAAGTGTTACTGAAAGAGAAAAATACTTTTTAATCATCAGAATGAGATCAAACCAAGTATTTAAACTGTTTACAGACGCACTGTCTTGATGTGTCTTGATGCTAATTATTCCCTTTCTGGCAATTCTAATCAACGTAATCTTTATAGATAACTAGTCAGGTGATAAGAGTATGGAATACAGACTGATATAAAAGCTTAAGTGTGTGTGTGTCTGAGAGAGTGAGCTGCCATATTATCCCCCTGTAAATGTTCACCAGATTTTTTCTTCTTCTTCTTTTTTACAAATCAGTTTACTCACTGACCAGCGACCACACGCTGTGCAAAATGACAGCCAGCCTGGCTTTCATGAAATTCCTGCTAAATCAGTAAGTCAAATGGTCTTTTGCTGTCTGTTAACACTCAGGGTAACACAACGGAGCAACGCACGAGCCCGTGGGAGCTCGGCCAATATCAATATATCACCTCGAGTGCCAATTATACTCATTAAAGGGATAAAATGAGATGGAACTGCAGGCGAGCAGCTTGAAATTCATCATCACGTTCCCCGTGCAACAATGCAACTCCACTGCAAAGTGTGCAGTTTATTGTCGAGCAGTCCGGCCACGACAATGAACAATCTGGAGCAAGAGGCCAAATAACAGGCAAATACAAAAACATTTGGAAATCACTCGAAGACAAATTATTCATTTTGGCAAACGCTGCTGTTATTACTTGCACTGGCTCTTAACACATCTGAGCACTTCACATCCAAAAACAACAGAAAAAAAATAGCGAGAGCTCAGGAACGTCATAACAGCTCAGTTACTGAGGAATTATAGTTTCATTTCTCTTCTCATACAAATATATGTTTTGAATTTTATCAGCTGTGTGACTTAGATCAAGAGCCATTAAGTGATTGTAGGGTGGCGGCGGTGGGGGGGGCTGTGCGGAGAACACAGTGCCATCTTTTGTTTTCACTAAAATAACAAGAGTGCAAAGTGATGTTGTTTTGGCTCAG
The DNA here is from genome assembly GCF_041146795.1 of Maylandia zebra. NCBI lineage: Eukaryota > Metazoa > Chordata > Actinopteri > Cichliformes > Cichlidae > Maylandia > Maylandia zebra. Next base: position 22,215,832 of record NC_135172.1, on the reverse strand, counting down.
CACTTGTCAAATTAGAATGCACTGTACACGCAAACATGAGCAAAGCGAGGTTTTAGCCACCTCCTCAGAAGGAAAATCCCCACCTCTTTATTACACTGTGATAAAATTATTGTTTTGTAATAGGTTTTGTTCATTTTGGGTGGTTGGGGGGGGGGGGGGGGGGGGGGTGCTTTTACAGTACCCGGCGATCATGCTCGCCCCTGTGCACAGCTACAACCCAGCGGCCCGTGCTGAACCAGGACGCACCTTGCATGATCTGATGAAGCAGTCAGGTTTACAGTGTGGGCCGTTGTGCACTGTCGCACCCCAATAAATAGTTGGAGATTGTGTTTTGTCAGGAAAAATGAAAAAACAAATCTGCACAACAGAACGATTTTTCAAAAGAGTCATATTCTCGTGCACAAACTGCCACTGCACAGTCATTTCAGTTCAGTGCAATGCCTGCACTTAAGGAGGGCAGTACATACATAGCAGTGATAGGTGGAGGCTTTTCGTGTTGCGGGCTGCTCAGCATATGCCTGCACAGTCATTGTTAAAATGATTTCTGAATGGAAACCAGTGTAAGTCTGCAAACACATGTACGTCCTCATATAGTGATACACGGATTTTAAAGCGGGGTGTGGGGGGTGGTGGTGATGGTGGGGGGAATCTGTGTATCACAATGACAACGATTATCCAGATCTCTGCATCCTTAGCTTGAGCCATGGATGTTGCCATAGTAACACGAGTATGTCTTATCAAGTACAGCCCTTGTGATTTTTTTTCTTTTTTTTTTTCCCACTGCAACTTATTTAGGCTGTTCACTGTAGGTATGACAACAGGCTATTGAGTTGTTGCATTCATTTCCATGTTAATAGAGTTAACAGCCATTGTGTGTTAGCTTAACCTTTGATCTTGCCTTGTCAAATTGTTGTCAGCTAATATTAAATTAGGCTCGTAATAGAGGGTTTTTATGTAAATGATGTAAAAATGCTGCAAAACTATAAATAGGCGTAATTCAGCCGAGAGCTAATGTGACGGTCTCTGTGATATCAAAACATTTTTTTGCTGCGCTTTAATGATCGGGATCTGAAAAGCCATTTGTGATCCAGTGTTCAGAGGCGCAGAGGTTGAACGTTTAATCCCATTCAGCGCATCACGGTATATCCTGGCTGCAGAAGTAGGACGGCTGCGTGCATCAATGAGGAGTTTGGGGTTCCTTAAGAAGCTGAGCTCTCTTGTTTAAACATTAAAAGCTTCTAATTTCGCGCAATTTGCATCAAACCCTGTGTAAATAATCGTGAAACCGGTGCCAGTCTGGGGGCTGGCAGCACTTTGATCCCTGCAGCGTTTCTGCTTACAGGGAACAACCGCAAAGTGCAGATTTTATTTGAACTTGGGAGCCACTTTGCAGCTCCAGCTCGTCGTATACTTGCGCTTCCTCCCTCGTTGAAAATAATGAGGCTGTTTGATGTGAGGCCACTATGGGCCGTAATGAGAGGAGTAGACTGTTCAGGACACATGAAAGCTCTTCAGTCCATTTGGACCGTGAGCGGCCATTACGGTCGCGGGACCGAGAAACCGGGGAGGTCTGCTGACTTTAAGGGGGAGGGGGGGGGGGGGGGATTTAATGATCGAGGCAACAGCCAAAACTGTCACCCTTTTAACATCTCGCGGAAGGAGGTAGGAAAATGTTTCAGAGGTGTTAAACACAGGGAGACCCGCGACATCTGAGGGCACGGTGAATGGGCCATACGAACAGAAACGCGGTCACATTCTCCAAAAAAGGACTGAGTGCAGCCCAGCTACTGTAGGAGATCACAAATGAAGAGAATGTGCAACATAAATGAAAGTCCTTGATTGTGCCGGCTCTGTGACTGTTTAAGTGATTGTTCAACTTCAATCACAGTTCTGGATTCGCTCACAATGATAATTTCTTTGAGGGTTATTCTTTCACTTTTTTTTCCTTTTGAAAGCCTGTTTTTTAATGACCCGCAGAGTGATGAGTCCATAAATTATCCGTTTCTCATCTAAAACAGGCAGGAAGCAGCTCATCTACCTCTCATCATATCAATCTCTTCCTCCTTTACTAGACACTGCTGTCAGTAGTGCCCAGAAGAGACGCAAACACAAGTGAGTGGATGAGTAGGAGGAAGGAGAAGCTGATAGTGATGGAGGGATCAGCAGCTCTTCATTTATCTGCAGGATCTGGAGGAAGAGCTCCAGCTGAGATGGGGTTAATATTTCCCCCTGTCCTCAGAACTTCTACAGGACATTGTGATTTGTCACCTGAGCAGTAAGCTCGCCCCACCTCCTGTCAAGAATATAGTTAATGGTTAGACACAGCATACAGCATCCTGCCACTTCCTAACAAAGGAAGGCCTGCCTCAGCCTCGGAGAGCTTTGGACCCCGTCACTCTCTTGTCTCCACCGAAGATGGCACTTCCCCGTCAGTTAATGGTTAACAGACATGTGGATGTATCAATCTTGAGGAGTGACAAGGAGTATAAATGCACAAATACACAGACGGTGGGAGCTCAATGCTGATGCTGTAAACATATCTTGTTAACAGGAAGCAGACCCTATGTCGCAACAGCATTGAGTGACAGGATCACAGATGACTAACAGCAACAGCACTCGCTCTTTTTTCTTCTTCTTCTTTTTCCCTCTCCTGTTTTCTAACCTAGCATTTTGCTGCTCAATCTTCAAAGCATAAATTAGCATCATTTTCTTGATCAAGTCTTTGCCGCAAACCTGTCTTAAGAAAGAATATTTATTGACCAAAAGGATGTTCAGTGAGAGAATAGGCGAAATGTACATAGATCATTCAGCAAATTGTGCCTTTCGTAAATTTAAATCCTCCAAAGCTGCTCATTTTCCAGTCTTGCCTTGCCATAAGCTCTCTAAAGCAGTTACAAAAACTACAAAAATCACACGACAAGTGAATTCTACAGAGAGAGAAAGTGTTTTGATTTTTAAATGAGCGCTGCTGATCTGACTCACACATATGAAAGCCCCCATTTAAAGCACCGAGAATCAGAGGAAAGGGACAAAACATGTCTCTTTAGGTTTCCAACACCCTACAGGTTTGAGATCAGAGACAGCTCCTGTCTGATATATGGCTGGCTCTTTTATGCCTGGGAAAGCATACTGTATCGCATACGCCCCTGTGTGACCCCGGCATGGCTCCTACACACTCAGACAAGGAGAGACGTCACTCTCTGAGCACTCTCCTCTGGTAAAAGTGACAGTCAGTCACCACCTTAAAGGCACAGAGAGGGGGAGAAAGAGGGGCAGAGCTAGCTATTATGCACTGCTGGGGAGAAAGCAGGGAAAAGGGATAAGGAGGTGAGGGGACTATAAGTGACGCTACATGCTAACAGGAGGACAGCACAGTGGCCTGTGGAAGCAGAGCAGGCTGGAGAGAAAAGTATATTTGTATTTTGCTACCTTTCAAAAGAAAATGACCGTGCAGCTTTTATATTAAAAAGCTACAGTTACTAGTTAAAGTTTAAATATCATGTGTGTAAAGAATTTACAGCAGAATGTAAGATACCAACACACGTTTTTGAGGAGGGCCTTTGCATATTTAAATATGTCTTCTTTTCAAGTGAGAGCAAAAGCCTTAAAATGCAGCAAGAGCCCTTTTTGTTTGCCTCAATCCTATTCATTCATTTAGTATGGAATTTATTTAATGTCATTATTTTTACTGGAGTAAATGACACTAATGGAAATGTGCAGGTGGTGCAACAAAAAGGAAATGCGCTCTTCTTGACTATTCTAGATGAGATGATTGCAGACATACTGCTACAGGTATAAACACTGAGTAAAGAGTGCCAGACCTCTTCTAAAGGTGAGCTTTCACATAAAACATCAGCAAGGCTCATGCATGACAGCAGGAAGGAGGCACGTGGAAAGATCAGCTCTGTTCAAATCTGCTTTATTTATACAGCACCAAGTCACAACAAGGCACTTTATACTGTAAGGTAAAGACCCTACAATAACACAGAGAAAACCCCCAAAACCAAACAGCACAGTTATGAGGAGGCACTTGGCGACAGTGGGAATAAAAAACTCCTTCTTAACAAGAAGAAACCTCCATCAGAACCAGGATGAGGGAGGAGCAGCCACCTGCTACGACTGGTTGGGGGGTGAGGGGAGAAAGACAGGACAAAAGTGGTGATGTAAAGCTGGATAAATGTTTAAATATATAGATTACATACATCAATAACGAGACTTTGCAAAACTAAGAGACTGGATGCCAACTTTTACATAACTAAGCATAAAAAAAATAGAGCATGAGAGTTGTCACAGATTTTTGGCCTAATTGTGACCAAAACATGTTGAATTCAGACTTCAAATACAGTTTTATTTATTTCACTTCTTTTTGTTTGGTGAGGTCTCACTAATTTGAGGAGGCCTGCATTGCTCAGGCAGAGTGGAGTCTTTTGGAGAATGACAGCCTGCCTCCTTTCTGTTTGCTGCTGTCTGTTTTGCCTCTACAAAGAGGCCTCAAGGACAGCCTGGCTGCTTGTTGACAGTGCAGACACTCAGTGAGTTCCCTCAACTGGCGGGAGGCTATAAAGAAAACCGTGTGGACGGATAAACTTCAAAACCAGATGACCGTGCTCGCTCTAGCATGCACTCATCTCTCGTCTCCTTGATATCAAGTTGTTCCATAATAAATGTATCTATATTTCATGCTATTCATCTGCATGGTTAAAAAAAAAGCACCTCTTTATGATTTAGGGCACTTATGTGGCTGACAGAAAGTAATGGGCCTTTCTGTTTTCAGTTATTCTTCCCTTAATGGCTCCAATCCACAACTGTCAGAATTCAGCAGGTATTAAAACAACGGCGGCGGCGACGGTGGCAGAGAAAGCAAAAGCTGCTAATGCTGAAGTAGCTACATTTTGCATACATTTCATGGAGCTCCTGAGAGCCGCGCTTGATTTCGCTGGTTAATTTAGATGCAGAATACGTAGTGCAGTTGGCGTTGCGGCTGGTGTGCACATGCAAATCGTCGCCCTGCTTGACGGGAGGGTGCACTGTGTGAGCATGTTCAGCCCACTCATTTTTTTTCCATTTTTTTTTTCCACTACTAATCTTCATGTCCCAGCCCAGCCTCCTCTCTCTCCCAGTCTCTGATTCCATCTTGGCAATGACAGGCATGTATACATACACACACACACACACACACACAAACACACACTTCAAACTCAATCGGCCTTTCCCCACTCACTTCTTCTCTCTTACTGAACCACACATGCGCACAGTTTTCTCAGACTTCGACACGTTCCCTCCGCTTCTTCTCTATGGGTGAGCCATCATTATCTAGAAAGAGTGCCAGTGTTTGGCCACAGTGTGCCTTCTTCCCAGCGTTGAACTGAACAGCTGAGACATCGGCTGCTGGTAGTGACACGGCTGTCAGAGACATGCCTCATTACTGCTGCTGCAAATGTCAAAGCACCAAAAGTAATCGCTCGCAGCCCAACCGGACACATGGACATACGGTAAATTATTTCAAGGGAAGAAGGGTTAACTGTTGTGTGCGCGCGTGGTGTGTCTGCATATATAAATGCTGAGGTTTTACAGATCTTTTACGTTTGAGGTAATTTCCCACATGCCCTCATGCTAATGTGACAGCAGATTTCTGGTTATTTGCAACAAGTAATAGCATGGTGGAGTTTTTTTTTTTTTTTCAGCAACTTCCTTCAGAGTTATTACTGCCAATCCAGGGATGCTTTCAGCTACTTTATTTATGCAGCTAAAGTTGATTTCCTCCACACATAGTCGCAGTACGCATTTGTGCTGGGTACTTCATATTCCCAGCTTTTGTTGGGATGTCCTTCAGGTGCTCACCAGCTTCAGCGTGAGCACCTGAAGGACCAGCCATCGGCTGATCAGATTAACGATTATGGAGGAAAAGCTAATCATGTTGGAAAACATGCAGTTAATCTGAAATAACAAATTTTTAGGGACTTTTAGGGAGTGGAGTTGAAAGTCGCTGACACGACATCGGCAAATCATCGCTTTATACAGTTGCAATCAGAAATGTGAACCTCCTTTAACTGATGAGATATTCTAGTGATGTGAATAAAAGGTAATCAGAGCATATCAACTTCAATCTGTAAACAGCCAAAGAACGCTCCAAAGTACATATTAGAGGGATTTTTTGGAGAACATAGTGTTAAGCTTAGTAATGCTGCTACAAATAAAGAACACTTCTCCAAAAAAAGCCCAAAAGCTAAATTACTCACCACCCGAAGCCAGTATTTAATAACAATATCCTCTTTTTTTATGACCGCTGATTAATATTTCCAGTAGTTTCTCGCAAGTTCTCTTTGTGAGGATTTAACCAGGTCCTAGTGTTCCCAGCTTCCTTTGCTGCCACAGCTTTCTTTATATCCCACTAAGGATTCAATTCCAGACCACTCAGGGACATTTGAGGAATGTTTTTTGAACCAAGCTTAGGCCGATGCTTCGGGGTTGCTGTCCAGTGATTACCAGTTTTCTGTTTATGCACTGAGGGCATCGTATTCCTTTTGAGGCATGGCCTTAGTATTTTAAATCCAAGACGCCAGTCACATGGTCAACTTTTTTAATTTACTGCAACAGCAAAGCATCATTCTTCTTGCTTTAATGTTCTACTACTGGTCCATGACTCCAAACAGCTCCAGTTTAGTCTTGTGACATCATAAATGATCTCGCAAGTTGATTTTTTCGTGTTTTTGGGCACAAATTCTGTGCCTTTGTACGTCGTGTAGTTTGTACTGATAGTTAATCACATCCTCAATGTGTCTGCTCCTAGCAGTTGTTTTCAAATTTCCGATTTTAGAAATATTCCTCTTTCTTTCACACCCGCTGCTGCTGCACCATGAGGTCTTAGCTTACATTAGATGCTGCCAACTACAGTGCTGTGTAAAAGTCCTGAAATATGTAGAAGCATAAATGGAAATACATAATATGAGGCAAAAAGAGAGTTTGTACAATTGTAACATGCTTGAGAGTCAATATTTGGTATGACCACATTTATTCTTCAACACAGCCTGAACTCTTTCAGTCAATCTTTCTTCTGATGTATTTAGACAGTCTTTGGGAATAGTTCTCCAGACTTATTGAGGGACATTAAAAGGTCCTCTTTGGATGTTGGCTGCCTTTTGTTCTGTCCTCTGTCAGAAGGATCCCACGCTGCTTCAGCAATGTTGGGGCTCTGGGGAGATTGTCAATGACTGTTTATGTTTCTCCATCCATTGAATCCATTGGCACTGTGTTTGGGATCATTATCACACTCAAACATTGAGCCATTTCTGGATGGTATTGTATGGCAGATCAAACCTGATTTTACTTTTCTGTGTTTTAAGAAGGTCCCCAACACCACTGACTGAATTACAGCTTCACATCGTGACAGAGCTTCCACCATGTTTTATAGATGCCTGTAGAAACTCACTGTTGTGCCTCTCCTTACGTCTTCGCTACAGTCTGATGATGAATTGAACCAAAAGTTTCAAATTTGGATTCATCACTCCATCACAGATTTTCAGTCCAATTCTTGTTTAATTTAGGGTACCTCAAGCTTTTCTCCCTGTTTCCCTTCCCTAAGAATGGCTTCTTGAAGCCACCCTGAAACTGAGACCATTTCTGATAAACAGATGGATGTGCTGAAGGGCCAGATGCATCTCTCAAGTCCTCTATCAGGTCTTTGCTGGATTGTTTTCCTGTTTCTTAAGGACATGACTTTCAGATACTGTTCATCTGCTGTAGATCGTTTTTAGGCCTGACACTTCTTCTTTTGTCCTCCACTTGTCCACTTTCCTCAGATGTTTTAAGGACAAACTGCATACTACGCTGGGAAATCCCATGTATTGCCAGTTTTCAGCTTTTTGGGACTCACCTCCTTGGTGGAAAAATAAAATTTTATGTCTGTCACATTGTGTTATCTTTGGCATTTTTCATAGATTCAACTAAAAAAAAATGGGAACAAATAATGTGTTTTTGTGACAGGCTGCCAGTAACAAAATGCCTAAAGGTACAATTTAAAATCGGTTCTTTGCTGTTTACTGTTATGTGTAAACACAACACTGGTTCATCCCTTGAGTTAGGAGCCTTTTTTATACTTGAATGAGTCACAGGTAAGTGTTAAAGCATTCCTCTGAAAATGGTCAGGTACAAGGACTCGACTGAAAATGAGTGAAAAAGCAGCCAATGTCTAAAGAAATGCTTTAAGTGCCCCTCAGAAAGCCTCAATAACCTGCTCAAGACTGTCTGCTTGGAGTTAAAATATAAAGAAGTCTTATACTAGATATATCAGGATTATGTCATCTTAAACAAGTATAGCACCACCTGTTTTACATACTCACAGGTAGAGATAAACATAAACATTTACATCACATCTCTGGCCATCGTTCTCCTTTTAGCTCTGCTTTTGGTCTCCACCTGTTCTCAAGGTAAATGCCTCTCTTTAGCTGTTTAATATTCCACTGCTGTTTATCAGCCAGCTGCTTTTTAGCTGTCTGCTTTTTTATGCCAAGCTGGGAAGGTACAGTGGGCTTTCATAGGTTTATTGCAGAAAACAGCTGGATGTTGCTTCTGTAAAAATACTGCGAGTGTGGCGATAGCGGATAGAAAACAGCTGCAGCCACAATCCAAAACAGTGAGCTGAAAGATGTTTCACTGACCTATAGAGAAACTCACTACAGACACCGTATCATTTTTTACTCATTAAAGCTTTTTTTTTTTTTAAATGGATCATTATTTATATTTCCCTAACTCAGCTAAGGTGAAGCAAAACACATCCAAACCATAAGGTTCAAAAGATTTTGCTATGTAGTTATGAATATGTTTGCATGCTCTGAAAATATCCATTCACCTCAGGTGCAGCATAATGCCTTTGATGTAGACATGTTGCTCACTGGATAAAAGTGCTAGACTGAACTCCTTGACCCAGAGTTGACTTACCAGTTATGAAGGAGCAAGGAAAGAAAAGTTCTTTTTTTCTTCCCCTCACTTTTCTGCTTCGCCTGATCAGTAATACAAATGAAGAATTTCGGAGCCAGAGCAAGGGAAAAGAATTGGGCACTTTAAAATGTTTGCATAACAAGCACCTTCTCACTGCAAAGGTTCTCTTCTTTTTAATCACCTGCACTCTCCAGACCACCTACACCCTTCTTCATGATCAGATACAGGACTGACTGGCTGATGTATGATCCGAGGAATTAATCTGCTAAGCCTGATTGCCATTACCGCCATGCGATTATGCACCTTGATTACCGAGCCCACCCCAAGGACCGTGACGTGCCCCGGTGCACATTTTAAAGGTGCGCATAAAATTATGTGGTGATTACCCCACAATAGATCAATCCACAAGCGAATGAGACTGTGTGGCCATATAGACCGTCTCAAGTAGGACTGTGATTATTAATAGGTACTTGAGGTGACCTGATACCTGAAGCTTGAACCAATGAAACTGCTTCTGAACCTTCATATACGCAAATAAATTCCTTTTCATACATTCTGAAAGTCATTATTGGATTATTGTTGTAGAGGCAGAATTGTTTGGAGTTCAAGCATGGATAAAAGGGATGTTGGACTCTTCAGGGACAACTGGAGCTGTACTTATCCCTCTCAAGATAGGCTTCAGACATTCAATGGCAGTACAGCTTTGGAAGGGCTTCACACTCAGGAGGAGGAGGGATGCTTATTAGTCTATGTCATCATATAGAACTAATGGAGGTCAGTGTGTTGTTGCATGATGAAAAAGACTATGAAGAACAAATGATGTACATAAAACAAACTGCTGTGTGCCAATTGGGGGAAAAAGAGAAAGCTGGTGATTACAAGTAATGAACATGTAAGTACAAATCATCCTGTAGTGACACTTATCCTCAGAATTTGGGCCCATCTAATCCTTCGCTGTCATTTTTTAGGATTTTTTTTTATCCTGAGCCAAAGTACTCATTTGGTGCCGCAGATAAATAGTACCATTGACTTATCCAGAAGCAATCCTACATCAAGCGATTAATTGGATGAGACAATAAGGCAGTAAAATCACATCAGTTCATGGTTTTCTCCTTGGTCACATATGGAATATGTTAGTCACACAGACGCGCTACCTTGGATAAACTAACCCCCCCTCTACACAGTGCAACAGTTTTTGTTAACATGTTTGCATTAGTAATGCCCTGGCAAGGATTTAATGGACTTGATGTGCTACAATTCACAGTGGTCCACGTTCTTAGAAAGCATGGTGCTCTGTCATGTGCCCTCCCTGCACAATTACTTAATGGCTTCAGCAATTATGCATATCTACAGGAGTTTTTTTAAAACAACAACACGCACACACTCGTCAGTCAGAGGAAAAGAACTGATTTACGTCTTTTGTTAGGAAGACTTACAACATACTAAACATATTCAATAAAGGCACCGCTGCTGAGACCGGGCTCACATGGTGCAGATACATCAGCCATTTACAGTATGCAAATGCGAATTTGAGCTTACAAACGCACAATTGCAGAAATTCCATCACTGGCCACAGTTCAATAACTCTTCAATCTTCAAGTGTCTGGATAATGGTCACCGTGACTGCACATCGCCGCAATTTAAAAACCTCAACCATCCATCACTGGACAATGTTTGCCACTAAAACAACACGGACAAGCGGGTGCGTGCCGATGCCGGTTGGGCCACGCGCTATTGTAAGCAAGGATGAGTGATAGACAGGAGAGGATGGGTACATACTATTCACAGTGCTCTGTGTGGCAGCTTGCATTTCCACACTGCTACAGTATGTTTGTCAGCCACAGACAACGCAGGCACTTGCGCACTGCCGTGGGCATGCAAAGTAGTGATCTGCCAGCCAACTGCGTCACGGGCAGTGTACCACCGCGGAGACCCTCATACATGGATGGCTCCACGGTTTGCGGTGACAGATTGTGAGATTTTGGCATGTTGAAAAATGCCTCTGAAAATCGTATGCATGTACACAGTAGAGCAAATCAGTGTTGTAGTTGCTTTTACGTTAAGCATTGCTCGTACAATGATCTCTTCTTTACAGAGTGCTGCTTAAAAAAAACACTCTAAAGATTACAAAATGAAGAAATGGCTTTCACCACAGCTTTGAGTCACTCTTTCCTTTTTCTTGTAGAAAGGTCTGAAGGCACAAAGATTATTACCTGCACTTAGAGGAATGCAATGGGAAGTTTTGACAAGAGGAGGCTAAAGTTCCAGCGTTATTCAAAAAGAAACAAAATCACGATAATAGAAGATGATCGTGTTCAGCGCTTGAGTTGAAATTAATATCCTTCTATAGCCCCCAAAAAAGAGGAAAAAGGGGCAATTGAATGAACAAAGGAATGAATGAACACAAGGCTTGAGATCATCTCATTGACATGGCAAGAAAATGTCCTTTTTAACAAGATTACCGTGGCACATGTGGTGTTCACATCACGAGAAAATCTTTTGAAGTCAACAGGGATTTGGGGCGAGGTATTCACTGTAATGTGTTTGAGCCTCGTGAGTCACAGGGCAGAACTGCGATGTCTAATGTTAGGGCTACAGTGTGGTGCCATGGGGGGCCTGTTATAATGTTTATTTTGGGTAAGACACACACTCATCTGAATGCTCCGACGGGGGGTCTCGACGGCGCACGATACCATTGAGCAAAGTGAGATCATTCCAAACCACACACACGAGAAACTTGCTGCTTCCAGAAAATTTTATTTTGCTCATAAACTTTTCATAAAAATAACAACATCGATATTAATTTAAAGTATTGTAGAAACTGTGTATGTACAAAATCTTTACTTGAACAGTTAATATAACTTAAGGCGAGTTAAATTACTTTTTGCAGTACCCTGTTGGTGACAGTTTCACCAAACTCTGAACATTTTTTTTGTTTTGTTTTGTTTTGTTTTGACGTTTTTTTGCTAAAGTGTGAACATTTTTCAGCATACAGTATCTCCAGCAAAAGATATGAGGAGTCAAAAACCCTTTCATCGCCAAGGTAAAGTCTACAGAAACTCGCAGCAATGTGTGCTACCTGATTACTTAAAAGCAATGTTTTTTTTTTCTTTTTAAATATGATTTGCTAGGTTTTTTCCCTAGCTCGAATAAACATACCTCTGTACATACTGTAAAATGGCTTGAATTGAAAAGCCGTACCACAACTAGAGTACATTCCCTTTTTTTAAAATCTAGATCAACAATTCAATGAAATAACTCTCATCGTACCAACAATGGGATGAAGTGCGAAAAGGTTTCCGATATCAAATTGTAACATTTAAAATATTGTATTACTAAACAATAGCCCTCAAAAACCAAGACATTAGTTATGATTTAGAATACAATTCACCTTAAAAAGGACGCTCAAATATACTTGTAAAATATACAGTTGGCTATAAAAATACAAAGAAAGTACAGTAATACAAATATATTTATTTCCCATTTATGATATATCTTTCACAACTGTAATAATCCAAACAATTGTAACACAACACAAAGACCAGTGACAAAAAACACTGACAGCATAATGATAAGAAGATAAACAAACACTAAATCTGATCAAAGGTGGGCAGCTTTATGGTGAGAACCATAAATATGTTAGTCTACATTCATGTCAATAAACCTTCACTGTGGAGTGAACGAGTACCTTGACAGAGGTTGATATTCCAGCCAAAGGAAAAAGAAAAAAAAAAAACACTGACATAAACATGCAAGAATTTTTAAGAAACATAGTCCAAACAATTGCTCTAAGAATGCTAAAAGCAGAAAATAAGAATCTTAAATGGAGATATTAATAATCTGTAAGTGCAATCCATTCAGTGTGAGAGGCGAATGGAGGTTGGAGCTGTCCAGGTGAAGGAGGTGCTGAACAGCAGTCATGCAATTCAGGGCGGAGAGGTTTGGCTTTACTGACAGTAACAGCAACAAGTTAATTGTTGATCTGTTTACCGACTCTTACAACTTATGCACTTTTTTTTTTTTGCATAATAGTCAGCAGCATCGGCAGCCTGCAATAAGGCCGAAGCAGTCCTCTTCCCCTTCTCTGCTCCTCAAAAACTCTTAATATTCGCAAAAACCTTTTACGTTAGGTATTGGCTCACCAGTCAGACCAACTCAGACATCAACTTGTAGTCAGCTGGTTTATCTTCCAAGACGGAAAGATCCTAACATGTTAAGTGTGCACACGCGGCCTGGTCTTCAGATCCCCTCGGGAAGAGTGAACGGCCACGCGCCGGTGGTCACCTGTGGCTTAATTTCCATTTTCTCCTTTTGTTTCAGATGTACGCGTCCGTGCCGTTTTCTCTCGTCGCTGCGGGCAAAGCGTTTGCCGCACACGTCGCAGGAGAACGGTTTCTCCCCGGTGTGAGTCCTGGTGTGGGTGGTGAGGTGATCGCTACGGCTGAAACTGCGCAAACAAATGCGGCACTGGAAAGGTTTGTGGCCTGTGTGGATGCGGATGTGCCGGTTTAACTCGTCCGAGCGAGAGAAGCGCCGGTCGCAGCTCTCCATGGGGCAGGTGAAGGGCTTCTCTTTGGCGGGGCCATGAGAGGCGGCAGGGCTCTTTCTGGCCCTGGGGGGCTTCGCAGCGCGGGTGGTGTAACTTTGGGCAAATGAATCTGGCAGCAAGGAAGAGTACAGGATGGAGTCTATGGTGCTCGGTAAAGCTGGTGTTGTGTATAAGGAATCGCACTGATTAGATGGCTGTGGAGGTTCGGGGAAGGGTTTCAGGTTAGAGGAGAGGCCCATCGGCGGGGGTGGGAGGTAATTATTGTACATGGGGCTGGAGTAGCTCTGAGAACAGGTGTCAGAGAAACACGGCTCCTGTTTGATGCCCTCCTCCACTTTAAACTCCATCTCCGGGTTGGGACAAATCGGGGGGAACGTGTCTAAAAGTTCCTTTACATCCATTTGCTGGTCAGGGGGGAAATCGCTCGACATCGGAAAGGTTTCAGTCTGGAAACTGGTCTCCAAACAGTCAGACTTATTAAGGGTCCCCCACTCGTAGCAGCTGCTCTCAAACTCATTCTTCACCACGACGGGGAAAGAAGCAGCCTCTGACTTTGGTTCAGCCTTCTTCTGGTTAGGAGCTCGGGATGAGCTGAAGTTGAGCTGGGAAGAGGACGGGTCTTGGACCTGGCCGCCGGCCTGATCATCGGGATACCTCGAGCACGTCTGATCCGGAGAGTACACAGGAGGAGTGGGTCCGGAGCACGTGTAGGACTGCCTCTTGGAGCCAGGGTCTCCAAAATTACCACTGCTGCTGTCCAGCGGCGCAGGCGACGGATAAGTTCCCCGACTGCCGCTCTGTTGCACTTCTGAAAGCGGCAGCGTGGATATGCCCACAATCTCTGTGATCATGTTGAGGAGTGTTTCGGTGCTGCACGGCGCTCCCTGAGATGCCTCCACATAGAAACTGCCGGAGTAGGCGAGCGAGGAGGGGGTGTATGTGTCTTTTGGGCACTCGCAGGGGTTAAAAGCGAATTCTGAGTTGGAAGCTTCGGTTTTGAGAGTTGCAGGTGTTCCTTCTGTGGAATTAGAAAGAGAGGAAACTTTGTAACCGCGAGTCTTTTATAAGTGGATTAAAAAATGAGTGGAATTTAAGCGATTGGTGGGGGTGTGTGAAAAAAAAAACTGCGTTACATAAACATCCGTGCGTATTTTGCCCCCGATAGAGAGCATACCGGACTGCCCTGAAAATAAAGTCTCATCGCTTTCCGGTAATGCTCATCTTCTACGTTTTAAACGGTCATGCATGCAGATTCATCGACAGTGCAAACATGCGAACTCACCGTGGCCAAACTGGGCAGGTACTCCCCGCTCTGCATCGACATACACCTCCTGGTTATCTTTCCGCACGCTGTTTTCCATCCCCAAGGAAGAACTGTTGCAATTCTCAAACTGAGGGTAGAAAGAATCTTTCGCATTCAAATCCATATTGTTCAACATACTGATGCACTTAAAAGTCCGTCTCTCCCAGGGAAGGAAATAAAAAAGGTAAAATAAAAAAAAGGGAGGGGGTAAACAAATAATACAGAAGCTTGTTTTCTTTCAACCCTCCTTTTGATGGTATTCAACAAATGATCCAAAGTGGTCTGTGGTCAAAAACAGGGAAAAAAAGCAATTAACGGTATTCCTTTTCGTTTCTGCTCCTCGGTAGGTATTTGCCTGCTGTGGATTTCACATCAGCGACTTCCCCTCTCTCTCCTTATATACACTTTGGCAGCTCCCTCGGCCCTCCTCCCCATTCATCAGCTCCAGTGAGAGGATTCCCCGCTGCGTGTAAACTTCATGCCCATATATGGACAGAGGATGTGACGGTGTCCCCACCTCCCCTCAAATCCTCCCTCCTCCCATGCCGGAGAGATGGGAGTCTGACGTTGCAACAAGTGGCGGTAGTGTTCCTTAATAATGATGCCTTTTTCTTTCCACATAAACGAATCGTCTTTTTAATTAAAATGTCACAAAAGTGAAGCTAATCTTGAGCCATAAAGTCCTCTCCTGGATGCATCCTCGTCCAACGCGGAAAATTTCACACTGAAAAGAAACGATGTCAAAAGGGCTCCACAGTCCATGCGCCCATTTGTTTTGGCTGTGCATGTCAAACGAGTATTATTCCTCTCGTTTAGTAGCCGAGAGGGTAGCAGTTACCAATTAAGGATGTGTAAAAAAAAGAGTTACTCCAACTTGGGACTATGAGCTTAAAAGACGGAAATGTCTCATTTGTTGCAGTAACTACACATAACATGCAATACAGAATACTAAATACTATAAAACAAGATCACTTACATGACCAAACAGGCCATAAAGGACGTTGAAATGCGCGTAAATGTGCGAGATGAGTAAGAAATAACGCACATGTAGCCCAGCAGATATAACGCAAGGATACAAAAATGTCTATAAAGTCAAATGTAACATATTAAAGGTGTAACGAAGCACATTAATTGACTTTGTTCTATTTAAAACCTGAAAAGAAAGAGGCTGGCTTCACGTGCTGTGACACGGGGTACAAATATCACTACACGCTTTAAATACACGCCTATGCACACCTATTCAGGTACTTCTTTTCCCCTCGGCTGACACCATCCTTTCTCGTGTCTGGTGCAGACTGTGTGATCTGGATGTTTCTAGTAGTGCGCTGAACTCTCCTTCCAGACGTTCCACTGCTTAGATTTACTTTCACAAATTCACTTCCTCTCGAGGTGCCGCTGGAAATTGTGGTCGCTCACTCTATCAGGCGAATAACAGCACAGCCTGGTCTGAGCGAACCCTTGGCCTTTAAAAGCATTGAAGGGAGTCGATAACACCCCTGAGGTGTTCAGTGGTTGAACCCAACTGTTCACATGACATTTCAACCCCCCCAAAGCATTTTTTTTTTCACTTTCGCATCTGTTGCCGGGTGCACTCCGTGGTCACACTTCCTATTACAAAAAGTCGATACTCTTTCATAGGACGCTGCAGTCTGCAGCAGACCTCTGGCTCCGGCTCGGAGGTTCAGGACCATGGATAGCGACGGTGCAGCGTTCGGCCGTGTAATCACACATGAACCAGCAAAAAGTCATTACTTTTTCTTTTTTTTTTTAAACTTCACTCTGAATGCTTCGTGTGTGTCTTTATTTAGGTGAATTGCATTATTTCCCTTAAAATCAATCCTATAGCCGGCAGAAGAATTCATACCGAAATCATTCATTTCCATTAACACCGTGGAGCTTTTAGCTCTACAAATAACATTTCTTTTACATGAGCAGGAGGCCCAGAGTTCTGAGTTGTACAGCATTAAAGCGCATAAGTGATACTCTAAGCCTCTGTACAGCCATAATGTTCATGGGAATATTTGAGTATTTCAGTAAGATGCCTTATTAAGCCTTAAGTATAATAGTACTTCAAACATCTGCACTAATATTGTATTTAATTTCCATAGAAAGCAAATAACAGTTCATGACATAATCTGCATACTAGTATACTGAAAAAACAACAACATGAATCCTCAAACGTATTTAAGGGGTTAGAGGAAGATTGTGTTTTTAGACATGAAATGCTATTCAAAAGTGTTTCTTATATTGTGTCCTTCCCATTCACATTCTGCACATGAGGGGTCAGAATAACAGAAACTCCTCTTATTAAAAAGCCCAATAACTAAATGCTGTGTACCCTTAATGGTAAAGCCATGTACATAAATGGCACCGTGTACTGGAGTGCATTAAACAGCACAGGCTGACCAGGTAATGAAGTGGGCGCTGAGTGTCTGTTGGTATTTTAGCTTTTATAAAAGCAGACGGACAAAATAGGGAACACGCCTGGGAGAGAGGAAAGGACAGGGACCCCTCCTAAAATTATGCAGACTTCTCAAACTTCTATCTACCGCACTGTGTAATTTTTAGGGTTAAAACGTATTCAAATGAAGCAATCTTAGAAAAGGGAAATCGCTCTTTAATTTGACTTTTGCAATAGCTGTAAAGCCAGCAACACGGGGTCACAAGTGCACGCGGCTATACACGAGCAAAAATCTAACAAGGCAAGGGAAGGAAAACCAGAAAGCTGCTTCATTCACGTACGACAGACAACTGCAAGGGCTCAGATCTCAGGCCATTCCACCTGACTCTAAGTGTGTTTTGTTACAGGCGAGATTAACCGAAGGTAAGAGAGATTGTGGACTATATGGAATAAAAGTTACTGTGTCTACTGCAGCACAAATGCAAAAAGGACTATTAGCCATAATAAACAGCCCGCTCACGCTAGACAGCTCAAATTTTATGTTATCTCCATCAATACTGAGCGCTGGAAAATGTATCAAAGGATCTCTAAGTCGCTACCCTGTCATCTTTTTAAGGTAGGGTATGATAATAGCATATAAGCTCTTTCATTGCAGCAGTGACATTCTCCGGAACAAATCGTTTTCACCTCAGCTATGCACTCTAATTCTAGGCCCAGAGATGTTTAGCTTTGAGGAACTGCCTCCAAGTAATCCAGAGTCTATTAAAACCAATCTGATCACACAGAGTTCAGATCACGAGATGCTGTTATGATAACTGCAGTGTGGCTAACCTCTCTCCTCCATAAAATGCCACAGCACAGGGACTAAGTAATGGATTTACGTAATGTTAGCACTTACTGACATTATAGCGCAGGGGTAACTCCATACCTGTGAAAGTTAAATGAAAGCCTTTGTTTTATTCCCTTCCTCTGAGCACTGTGAGACAAAATGCTCCTGTTTCTGAGGAAACGGCTCGCTAGGCAGGGAAAGAATGTAGAGCAATACCAACTTCTCTGTTTTAATAAGATATTGACTTCAAAAGAGGTTTAAAGTGCTGGCAATGGAAAGAAGATGAAACATTGCTTTAATGAAAGGATGTCTTGGCACTTCTGCTAAATGGATAGTTTCAGTAGAGCACAAGTAGAACTTGCTTTAATATAGTACTGACCTATAACAAGCTCAAGCTGTAGTACTTTCTAATTTAGCTAATATATTAATTTGTCTTCTAACCTTAAGGTCTGGAGTCAAGTGCCCTGTTTTGGCATCTTAACCCATCTTTTTACTATCAGCCCGGTGTAGGGCCCATTTTACAAGAGCTCTTCAAATAACCGTAACTCCGCTCGTGCTAGTTACGAAATTTAAATGCTTTCGGAAAGTAGAGAAGACGAGTTTTATGGGGATATTCGGTGTATCGTGGTAGCACAAAGCATTCACAAGGTACTGCTGTCTGAACACAGACAGAAAAATCAGCTCCGCCTAGATTTCACCATGTGCGCCTCACATTACCAGAGCTCCTCAAACATTTTGGGCTAGAGGGGAAATTCAGATGGTTCCTGAAAGACGACTATTACTTTTTTACTTTTGCAGCTAAAATTACAAAATAAGTCTGATAATAATATGTCTGATATTTGGGTGACAAAGGGTTTAAAAAAAAAGAGTGAACCAGACCTGCCCTAAAACTGAATGGATTCTTTCTATTCCATTTCCCCTCTAAGGTTCATGAAAGTCTGCTTGGCAGTTTTCTGTTTTGTCTTTTATCCTCCTGAAAACAGACAGACAAATGAACAAACAGACAAACAAACACTGAGCGCCTACTTCTGCTTTAGCTCTTTCCTTTGTGAAGTCCACAGCCCTGCTAAGGCTGTGAGGCTTTGGGCTAAATGTTGACACACTGAAAATGGCAATATTATTATTATTATTATTACATGAAACCCTGTCCAACATTTTAGCCTAGCCAGAAATAAGAGGCGTGAGAGCTACATCAGAGGCATGGCACTTAAATAACCCTGAACTGAAATCTATGGGAAAGATAATGTTACAACTTCCACAAAAATGCTTTTTAAAACATTATTTTGAGGCACAGTCAGCAAACCTCTTAAGCTTTTACTTTCTTTTCTAGTCAGATTCAACTGATAATATGTGTTCTTTTTTTTTTTTTTACTACTACTGAAATTAATTTTGAACAATCCTTCAAAATACCTGCACAAGTAATTCCCTGCAGATGCTTCAAGATGCCAGCAGAGTTGCAAAATTTGGCTCAGCACGCTAAAATGCAAACATTTGCTTCTGCGCAATTAACACAATTGCACTTGTTTTGTCATGAAGAGCGAGACAAATTAAAATCTGGACCTGCTACATGAAGTGGATCGCCACTTCATTGAGGACGGGCTTTAACACGTGTAGCAAATTTCTTGCAAAATCTTTCCACAGTGCAGAAATGTCAGCCTCGCCGTTAGACTGGAGGAAAAGTCAGAGGATAATCAAAGCCATTAAGATGTGTCACCGGACAATCATGAATATTTATAGGAATTTTGCGCTGCACGTCTTCTATTAAATGTGAAGATACTTCAGGAAAAAGGTAAAAAAAAAAAAAAAAAAAGTAAAATCCTGCTGGCGGCTCTAAATCATCAGTCAAGGGATCACAGAGGAAGAGTGTAGTATAAAAGTTTTTGATATTTTCAGTCTAGACCACAGTGGTGGGCCAATTGATTTTACTTTTGTGCTCAAAGTCACGCTGCTAACATTTTCCATGAAATACACTCGGTATTTCATAGCGTTTAGTGTCAGCATGTGAAAAAAATAGCAGTGTCCTGATGATATCGGGCCTACTCTGACAGAAAAAACATAGTAAGTCTATGTTAACTCATTGGTAATGTTGCAACTGCTTTATTGGATGTTTAGGTCAAAGTGAAGCATCTGGCTGGGTTATTTTCAGGTTCGCTCCTGGACAGGCAGTGGGAGTTTTTCTTACCAGGTGGGTGCCTGACACGAGTTGAAGAGGCAGAAAGGAGTGAGTGTCCTCTGAAATCATTGCCTGTGAGATGAAGGTTAGGGTGGACAATAATGCCTGCTGTATATTTGGCTATTTTGACTTTGTAAGAAATGGAATATCTAACCGCTGCTTTACCAACAACCTAGATCAGTAATACAGATGAAACCCAGATGATGGTTTGAGCCTTTATAACACATCATTACAAAAAAAGGCACATCCTGGCATGTAAATGCACATTGTGTGGTGCTCATTCTGGTCTCAGTCAAGCTAGTGAAACAAATTGCACATCAAAAAAGTCTCATCAATAGATTGTATTGTATTTGGGATCTGCAAGTGTTAATTTTCGAATTTTCAATTCCCCCAAAAATGTGAGCTCGTGTTCCACCCAGAGACCAAAGGTGCTCTTATAATTGTCTGTTCTTATTGATAGAATTTATTGCCTTTGTCCTGCAGCGCACACTATAATTCTGGTTTGAAGCCAAATCAGATAAGTGGATGGCTTTCACTAGTTATTGAAAACCAGTTGCAGGCTTCTTTCCATCAATCGATTTGCAATAGGAATTCTAAATTTTCCGGACAACACAGCTCCGCCGCTGTTTGATTTTCTTGGCCTTTAACAGTTTGACACCTGGACTAACTTACGTTAGTAAGCCTTGAGGCGACTTTTGTTGTGATTTGACGCTATACAAATAAAATTGAATTGAATTGAACTAAATCACTGGATCTTTCTATAGTCACATCAACATTACTTCTTGTTAAAAGAACACAATCATTTTGCACCTACAACTGATGCTTTAAAATGAACCTGATGTGTACAGTAACTCCTGGAAATCTCAATGCCTTGGCATCCTGTCAACCAGCTTTGCAGCCCACAGTGTTTGAGAGTAAATAATAGACGAACCTGATCCATACCAGGAAATCCACTGAGATGCAGAGGCTGTCGTTGCTGTTTGAAATAAAAAAGCACTTCAAACCCACCATGATCTGGAGAGCTTATACAGAAATTACTGCACTGGATCCACAAGACAAATACAAAAGAACTGAGATTAAGAAAATAAAAAAAATTTAACAAGGTAAGCTCCCATCTTCTCTGCATCCTGATGGTGTGAAAATGTATATGTATATATAACACATTTACATTCAGCCTCAAGAGCTGTGCCGTACTTTTTTGCTAATGTCTTCTGCTTCTGACTGCACAGAACATTTATGGAGAAATCCTCCGAAAGTAAGGGTTAAACGGTGCTAGCAGAAATCCATCTGCCACCCCCAAATCACATTCTGACACGTCTCACAGTCAAATCTCCCCCCCAAGGCGTTAGATGAGGGAACATCTTCAGTCTAAACCTGACTACAATGGGGCCAGTAAGACACCGCAAAAATGGATTGGGAGTGCTAAAACCACAGAAACCTCTGCCGGAAACACGACTTTCTATAAATACAAGATACTCGCCTCAGCTGCCAAGTTCGTTATTCTCTCTCCCTCTCTCTCTCTCTGTCATGTGGGGCTCTGCATAGTTATATATACTACATCATCATCCAAACACTGGGCAATTGAAAGCGAAATAGCACAAATAAGAAAAATGAAAGCAGCGGAAGCGTGGTTCGTCTTTGAAGGAACATCTCTCTCCTGCTCTTCCTCTGAGAGTGGGAGTGGGTTAGGGAAGCCCGGTACCAGGCCCCGATGCTGCTGCTGCTGTTGGTGTGGCAGGTTTCCCGTGCGATCCAAAAATACTTTCGCACTCGCCCACTTTGGTCCCCAGCCGCCTGCCTGTACTCTTTGGTTCTACAACAGGGATGGGTGAGAATCAGATTCCAGCTCTCCAATCGTGATTGCGGAATGCCCCAGTGTTTCTTTAACTATGCCCCCAGACTCCTCCACACACGCTGTGCTCGCATGGCTCCCACCTTGCCCTCTTCTCTGTTGCATCCATGCTTACGGCTCTCTGACAGTCCGATTCTTGGGCCCGATCCAGCTACTGCACCTGGTGTTACCTAACTGCCTGCACATTTTCAAAAGAAATCCAAACAAACAACAAAAAAAAAAAAGCCAAGACATTAACATTTTCTTTCTTTCTTTTTTTTTTTGCTGTTTCAATTATAACATCTCCACAGAGGTGAAGCATTCCTTAACTCGCACGAAACACATACTGTTAGATAACATGAAATTAAGAGAAAGCAATGTAAATATCTATAATATTTCATTTGACAGACAAACCAGCAATGCCTTTAGACTGAAGCTCAATAACATCCACTGCACTACATCATTTTCACGCAACATGGAACTAATTGCATGTACTTTTGACCAACTTAAGTTAATAGGTCGGCATATTCTAGTCTCTGACTCATCTGCACCCACACCGATTTCTATTTGTTGCTCTTTCTCTTATCAAGTGACTCCACAAAGTGTATGAAAATGTACGTCCGTTAATTATTAGAAAGCATTATTCGTATCGGTGCTTCACTGCCGCGCATATACTGGTCATTACAGAGACCTGCAATGCAAACACATTCAAATAAATAGCTAACAGCAGACATGTGAGGAAACAGATGAAGAATGTTAAGAGCTTGCAGCTAACAAAAGTAACTATGGAAACGGCCGGCTCTACATTGCACTAGCTTCCACAGCTCTCTCCAGAAATAAAAACTGTTGGGCTAAGAGCGAATCAGGTAAAGACAAAAGATCCCGGGTGAACCTATTTATAGTGGGCCTTACATAACATACATAGACCTATGTTGGCTGAGGCAAGTTCGGTATTAAACAGCAAGCTTCTGAGGAGGGGGGGGGGGGGGAGTTTGTGTGTAAAAGTGAATATGATAGATCCTAGAGCAAATTTTATCGAAAGCCATTTAGTGTAAACAGCAATTAGGATGACTCCTAATGAGAGGAAAGCTTGCTGTTTTTGATGTCGGGGAGAACAAACGCTGTCACGCCATCCTGTGTGGTCAGTGATGTCAAAGCTGGAGTTCCACAACAACATTAACATGCAGTACGCTAATGAGACGTGATCCATTGAGCAGTTTAAAGCCACGAGGCTTGAGGAATACACAGGGACCGAGAAAAAACAAACAAACAAAAAAACCTTACTTCCTAAGAAGCGCAAATTCATAGCCAGTTAGCCTGGAAGCTTTGTTTGTTTGTATGAAAGGCAAAAAAAAAAAGTTGTGTCAGAGGAGAACACACACACGCTCACACACACTCTCGCACACACAGAGCAGCGTGTGGCCTCGGGACAAGAAAACATCTGATATCTGCAGTGAAATAATACGAACATGCAAGCCCACATGAGCACAGAAACTGTGTGTTAGAGCCACTGTAGTGCTGTAATGCATGAACAGTGATCATCTAGAAATACAGCCTGCCACCATATCTTAAATCCAAATTGATCCATTAGCATAATTATCCACTTATACTGCTTTAATTCTAAGTAGCTCTCCATTGTAAGTAAAATGATAGCTAAGCTGTATTCAAAAAGCCACTTTTCCACTCACAAATGCCTTATTAATTAGCTCCCTCTAGCATACCTTCCCAGTAATTACATTCAATACAGGAGTCACTGCTGTGTGTGTGCATGTATGTGTGTGTCTATGTGTGTGCTGGGGTGGTGGGAGGGGGTACTATTAGACAACTTTATAATTACTCTGTACATGTATAATGATCTCCATCACAGGAAGAAAAGAAGAAAAAAAGCCCCTTTCCCCACAGAGCTGCTGCATTTTGGACACTGCATTCACCGCACTCACTCAGCCGAATCACCGGCAGCAGGCAATCACAAAATATTCACTGTATAGAAGCTCTGATAAGGTTGGGATGATATGCAAATGAATACTCCCTGACTCATCTGTTTATTATGCAGTCACATTAGTTAGCTCTGATGCTGTTTGGCTATTATCCCATCTCACTGTGAAAAAAGGGTCCTGGGTGAGGGGGATGGATTGCGCAGTGAGTGCTTTAGTCACACAGATTGTCCGCACTCTTCAAAGAAATAAATGCATTTTCGACTGTAGTTGCATTGAGGGGATGTGGAATCCATTTCCTCTGAGAGAAGCAGCAAAAAGGCAGATGATGTGGCTCGTCTGTGTCCAAAATCCCTTGATACTCTGCTTTTACGTTAGCAGGTCAAGGGGTCAAACGACGAGCTTGCGTCTTCCGCAACTGAACCCGGAGCCAATTATTTCACATTGATAAATCATACGGCGGTTTTTTTTGTGCTTTATACCCAGCAACGATTCAGTCAAGTAAGAGTTTCAAAAACGTAAAATGTGAATTTTAAGCCTTTCTGCAGCCGCGCGCATGCTTAAACTTATTGTCGGTGACACGATCGAGGGAAAAAATGGATACTAATACTGTAGCTTTTACTACATTCAGCAGGACTACCAGTCTGCAGCTTCTCAGTCTATCTGCTGCTCTGCTAACTGATAGAGGCACTATTTTTAGCCATGCAACCTTAAAGCACCATGCTAAGCCTTCAACTATACAACCGCACATCTAGTCCATTCAAAGGATTCATAAAAGTGTAGAGGCTGCAACCCAGTGGTCATTGCACACACACTGAGAGCCTGTATCAGTGCTCCCAGCGCCAGCGTTTTATATATCTGGTGTCAAAGTATTAATAAGAACATTGCCACTCTTTGCCCATGTGCGTGAATGTATGGCAACATATGACAAGGAGTGAAAAGAATTTGCCATGTATGTCTCCTCTATGCCTTTGATCTTGGCTAATTAAGCACCAAGCCCTCACAACAACTGTGCTCCATGGAAACCATGCAAAAAAAAAAAAAAAACAGGGAAAAAATTGACGTCAGCAAAAGGCCTTCAAATGCGCCATCTCACAAAAGAAAAAGGACCGGCTGCTGTATAAGGTCACAGCGTGTTGAAGCTACCGTCGGCTTTGACTGACAATGACATGAAGTACCTGCAACACAACTTTATGTCAATAACTGGAAGAGTGGACAGCCTTCCATGTAAGCTGTACATTGAGGATGAAAATCACACTTAGCCTCTCTGTGGTACTGCATAATATTCATTAAATATTAACACTTAGATCTCAGACTTAATCGTGTTTTTTGGGATAATATCCACTCCTAGAGGGTGGGCGATATTATCAGAGATATTATAAAGATCTGGAGCTTAGAAGATAAAAAGGCTACAAAAAGAACAACTTTCCTAATCTAAGATTATGCTTGAATAAAAAAAATGAACTGTTTGTGTGTAAAAACTACTATATATATCCAGCCAGCCGTGATATTAGAACCACCTGTATAACATTATGTAGATCCTTCCTGATCTAACCTGCCTGATGTCTGGTTCTGGGAAACTGGCAGAAGATAGTTTGGGTCCTGTAGGCTGTGGGGACGGGCCACTGTGGATGAGGATAGGGGGGCACACCGGCCTGCTGCCATGACAGGGTGTACTTAACTACAACATTTAGGTCAGTAGTTAAAGTAACATCCACAGGAATACCAGGACTTACTGTATCCCAGCAGGATGTCTCATTGTGATAAAATGATCACTTTTAGCCGTCAATGGTTTTAATGTTTTTGGCCCATTTGTGTATTTGTAGTAGCAGACAAAGCCGCCAGTGTTTCAACCATAACAGGGTAATTTTCTTTTTGTTGGATGTCAAGCAGAAATGGCAGTTAAAGGCTTAGCAAGTTAAAAAAAAAACCTGCTTCCAATATTGCAAACACACCAGTATTTCCAAAATAAAGTACACTCTGACAAAAAAAAAATATTTAAACCATTTATTTGTTGTCACAGTCTCTGCTGCATTCCCTGCCAGTCAAACCACAGGCAACAAAAAATGCTGAAAAAGACTGAATGTAACATTTTTTTCCCCCAAAAGACTGATTAAACAATTAAACGTCAAAATAATCAATCATTAAGACAGAGAATCAAAGACATGATAGATTAAAGAGAAAATGGCACAGTTACAGATAATGGCCCTTATTTGTCAAGTGAAAGCACGACTCGTAGAACTTTTCCAGGAAACTTTTTTTAGCAAACAGCTGTCCGTATAAAAACTGTCATCCACGCTGCTGTTAAAACATGAATCCTCCCTAAGAAGACAAACAAACATAGATGTCCGTTTTCTTTTTCCGTACTAAAGGCTGGACCAGTGAAGGTGTAGACAATTAAGTTAAATGCATCTGAAGCACTAGAGGGAGCTTGGCTCCAAAAACTTGGCAAAGACAGTGTAGCTGCACTTAGGCTTGTTTAAAACTGCCCTTCAAAAATACTTGTGTGAAAACACTTAATTCTGATCAAAGGTTAAACGAGACAGTGTGACCGCAGAAGCCGGTTTCTAATTTTGGATCTCGTTGCGTGTCGCTACTCTTTACTGCACAATGCTGTTTCAGTCACATCCAGATAAATGAAGGCCAGTATCTTAAAAGATAGGAGATAAAAATCAACAGCATCAATACTGTTCAGCCATCATTAATAGGGTCAGAGATGACCAGCCGGTGAAGGGGTGGCTTCCCTGCCCCCTGCCGGTGCCGTCATTGTACTGCTCCCAAATATACCCTGCTTCAACATACTGTCTATAAACATTATTGATAATGTTAGTCCTGAGTTCCTCATAAAGAACAGCTGCCTTCTCTTGGTATGGCCCTTCTGTGTGGCTGTAGTAGTGGAGCGCTCTGACTGCCAAGTAGTTG
Source organism: Maylandia zebra (assembly GCF_041146795.1). NCBI lineage: Eukaryota > Metazoa > Chordata > Actinopteri > Cichliformes > Cichlidae > Maylandia > Maylandia zebra. The sequence goes on along the minus strand of NC_135172.1, from coordinate 22,188,953 downwards.
ATGTTAATCCAGATAGGTCCTCTCCAGTAGGGGGCATCGTGTTCTGTATTTCGCTTCATGTACAGTGGATCGGACTTGGAGAGCGATCGCAGGCCGTAGGGTGTCCACAGCTTATTGGAGTCTCTCATATCCTGGAAAATATGCTCCAGCTTGGGTGAGTTGGGCTGGAGAATCTGCAGTAAGAACGGGAACAAGCTAACATAACCCAAAGCATTAACATGCTGCGCTTTGGGGGCCCTGCGGACAGAGCGAACGAGACGAGCTACGGGGAACTGATGACGAGGCTGCCCTGGAGGTACGTACACCTTCTCCCTCTGCAAGGATACATCCTCTGTGTGGTTGCCAAAGTCACTGAAAGCACGGTGTTGTTCTGACCAGTGGAGCTCACTGAGCAGGTTGTTGTCACTGAGCACTTTGTGTGAGAGCTGGTAGTCCTCATGGGGCTCGCCCAGAAGCTGAGCTACTTTAGCCATGATGCCTGAGGACAACGCCATCCAGCAGTGCAAGTCAACGTGACGCTCATCTGCTGAGGGGTGTGAGGCCCGTGGGTAGTCATCCAGCCCAGAGGTCAAGGTCTTGGGATTGAGAAACAGATTGGTGTCCTTGTCGCGTCCACGCCAGCGGTAAGAATTGGGTAGGGGCCCCGTCTGTGTGGTGTTGTACCATTCATACCAGGTTTTGAGCCTGGGGAAGAGCCGTCGGAGGAAATGCAAGGTTGGCTGAAATGCTGCCTTGTCTGGATTGGATGAGAGTTGTTCAATAAGCTCCTGAAGCGCTAAGAAAAGCGTAGGGGGGTTGGCGTTCTCGTTTCGTTGAACAATAAATTCAGATGGGACTTTGCTGCGAGCCTCATCTCCAAGAATCTGCTCACGGGGGATCCAGCCCTCCATATTCATCAGGTCTATCCAGTGGGCAATGACCTCCCTCGTCACCTGGGGATCCCACTTACTCAACAGCAGCTGGTGAAAGCCCTCATCCCAAAGGAATCCTCTGGGAAAGAATGAGCGTGATGGAACAGCGGTGAATAAAGCACCTTCGGGATAAAGGAGAGGGTATTCATTGTAGACCGACTGTACTACCGACTGCCCAAAGAAGTAGCCCATTCCGCCCAGCATGTTGCTGAGTGCTGCCTTGCCGAATTTAATATACGCTTGGCTAAAACCTTTCTTCTCAAGGCCAAAAGCTTTCTCAAACTTTGCATCAAACTCCGCTTTCCTCTTCTCCAGCTCCTGAGTCATGATGGAGCCCACCAGCTGGTTGGGGCGATCGTGAAAGCTTCCAGATTCAAACAGAACCTCAATCTGGAAAGGTGTCTGAACAGTCACCTGGTACACCACAAAGTCGCTTTCCTTCCTCTGGTCAGGTTTCTGCTGGTTTTGGTGGTGAGGGGGTTTGTAGGTATCTACACCGATGTAATGCTTCTTCTCGCCGGACGGAGGGCTATACACAAACCTGCGGTTCAGACTGTACTTCACAATGTCAGTCAGCTTCTCCAGACCAGGAGACACAGTCTGAAGGTAGTTGTAGCTGAAAAAGACAGAAAACTAGCATTGACTGCCGTGTAGTACCAAATCAGTTGAATAAACACAAAACCTTACAGTGTATTTTGTATTCAGCTACAACTATTAAGCAACCTTAACTGAACTTAGCGCACTGTAGCTTAACTTCTGATATCTCCTGCTGTAGTAATGACTCAGAGTTTGAACAGAAGGTCACAATAAAACTTCATCATGCCCCTTCCCACAGCTAATCACTGGAACAGTTCATATACAATTCTTATCATTTCTATCCGTGCATACTGTACCTTGCTATTTTGCTATGCTGGTCTTCTCTGGCCCTCTTCAAAGTGCAAAATACTCCTCCTCCCTGTAAATGCTGCTAGCAGAAAGCTAGCATACTCCTCGTCCATTCAATAAGAAGCAACAACAGTTTTTTCCTGCTGTGAACAACACCTTCACTGCACTAATATCATCTGTTGTTTCAGCAGTACATTAGTTTTTTTCTTTTATTTTTGTACTGGTTGTAAAATGTTTTGTACATATTCCTCTAAAATAAATGTCCCAATGTTGAGAAAACCTGTATCATCAAGTCTGAAAATCTTCATCTGCTGACATCTAGTGGTTAGATTTCTTTTTTAGGTACTCTAGTAATAATTAGGATGACTCTAAATCACACCACAAAACACCATCCAAGACGGTGCAACATAATTAAAATGTTATGGCTCATTCAAGTCATGATTCTCTACTAGAAATTCATTTGTGTTTGCTGACTTAGGACTCCTGCCTACTACACGAGTGGATGTTTTCACCGTTCTATCAAGGTTTACCTTAAATCACTGACTGCTAATTGGAATTTTTGGCAGCTGTACTACATTTATTAAAGTTTAGACCACTGTTGTTTGATGCATATCCTTAACCCTGATAATTCTGAGCAGCCTCTTAAAAGTATGTTCTCTCCAACTTCTTTGCCTTTGTATTTAGTGTACTATTTTTCCTATTCACGTTTGGACTCATACACTCACGTGGCGTATTTAGCACTGGACAGCTCCCCAGTGACAGGCTTTCGGAAGGTGATCTTAAAGTTTCCAAGCTCCTCTGAGAAACCGGTGATGGACGCGAGGCGATTCCTCTCCTCTACGTGAGCCTGCAGCGAGCCCTGCGCGTCTGCTGCTGCGTAAAACATCAGGGAGATGACTGGTGCCTGGGGGGCGGAGCTCTGGTGGTTGAAGAACAACATACAAATCACCAGTGGAAGAACATAAATACATTTAAAATATATAAACTTAGATGGCAGAATATTATCAGCTGCTTTTGATCGTGTGAGATAACAGCTGCGGCGGTGCAAAGTTATTACCGTAATTGTCGGGCTATAAGCCGCTACTTTTTCCACAAGCTTTGAACCCTGCGGCTTTTAGTCAGGTGCGGCTTTTCTATGGATTGTCCCTGATTTTTGTGATATCGTAAGACGATTTGTTTTGTTTGTTCCGCTGTTGTACGGCACTACGTTGCCTGGCGGAAGGGCATGTGATCAGACACACAGTATCGGTGTTCAAGAGTGGTATGTTGGTCACATGTCCATCCGCCAGGCAACATAGTGCCGTACAAGTAGCACGAAAAACAAACTTCAAAGTAGTGCTACGCGTTCAGCGGGAGTCGTGGATGGTGTGCAGCAATAAACTTGCGAAAAGCAAGTTATGCTCAACTCCACCGGTGGAATCTGACAGCGTGGAAAAGTGTGAAAACATCCATCCATCCACCTGAGCCTAAAAGGTAGTCTGAATCTATTTTTCTGGTGTGCTGTAGGTTATTGTTATGTACTACATTTGTTACTCGTTTATGAAGCACAGCACATGTTTCGTACTTGTAATTACCGCTACTTGTACATATACCTAAAAAGTTGTGCAAATATGTACCCATAACTTGTTTTTCAAAATATTAATAAAAGTGATGTGTCTCCAAACAGCCATCTCTTTCCTGACAATTCGCTTTGTGCATATTCTCTTACATATGATAAGTCAACATTGAAACACCTGCGGCTTTTAGTCAGGTGCGGCTAATGTATGTACAAAACAGGATTTTCCCCTGATTTTAGCTTGTGCGGCTAATATTCAGGTGCGCTTTGTAGTCCGGGAAATACGGTACTCACATGCTGTTTGGCTGTGACCCTCCACGTCCAGTCTCCTCCATGATCCCCTCCCATCCTCTTAACAAACTCGGTGGTCAGCGTGAAATCGTTGTCTCGGATTTCTTGGACGCCAAAGGTGAGGCCATCGTGCATGAGCCAGCCGTAGCCTTGAAGGCGATCGCCCTGCTCACAAGTGTGCCTGAGATTCATGTCCAAGTCAGAAAACTGACGCATCCACATCATGCCTGACAAGAGTTATACATAAACGGAAAAGAAAAATTCAGTTAAAAGCAATAAACCTGTACAAATTATGCTCAGGATTATGTGGCAATCTGCAAATAGTACCTCAAAATGTACCGTAAGTAGTCCTGTCAACTAATTATCAATAATATTAAGTGCAGTCAAAGTGTTCTTAATTTTGGGAAGCACTCAAAATTTTATCCAAATATGGAGGATTAGGATTTATAAAATAAAAGATGAATTACATATTTACATTACATTAAATATTAAAGAGAAATTCCACGTATTCTACCAGCGTGCCCTTGTTGTGATTGACAGAAAAGCTACAAAAAAAAGAAAAAGATTCTTCTTCAGTCTTTGTTTTTTTAATAAAATTTTACAGTTAAATATATTTTTTTACTTTATATGTTTGTTTCATTTCAACCAAGGATGCTGAGTAGGTAAGTGGAGCTTCAAGGCACAGCTAAACTCTCCTGTTTAAAACCATTGAAACAAACTCATCGAAGATGGGTACACAGTGGTCGTAAAGGGCTGGACGTGATCATCAATATTACTCAGCTAAGCTGTGGTGTTTAAATGATGCTCAGTTGACTCTAATGATCCCAGTGTGTCAAGAAAATATCCCCCATGCCCTTACACCGCCGTCAGCCTGAACCGTTGAGTGCATGCTGCTTACGCCACGTTCTGATCCTAAAATATGAATGCTTGCAGCAGAAATCAAACGTTTATCCAATCTTCCGATGTCCAATTTTGGTGAACGTGTCGAAATTGTAGCCTCAATTTCCTGTTCTTAATTAACAGGAGTGATCATCTGCAATCTTCTGCTATCTGTCTGCCTCAAGGTTCAATGTGCTGTACGTTCAGAGATGCTCTTCTGCATACTTTGGTTGTAACGAGTGATTATTTGAGTTTCAATCACCTTTCTTCCTCATTTACCAGCTGAACTTCAGCAGGTCAACCTTTAGCATGTCTCCATACCTAAATGTGTTAAGCTGCTGTGATGTGATTGGCTGATATTTGTGTTAATGAGCACTCGAACACGTGCAACTAATGAAATGGCCAGCATATTCATAGACACTTGTTTTTCTGAGATGTAGTAAGTTGAAGCTACATTTGTAACCTATGGCAGTTTGTGGGGTTTGAAAGGTTAAAAAAATGATTTTTCACAGTCTCAAAAGTCTTTCACCAGAGTTGAACGAACAATAAAATCACAAAGACAAACGTGTTTTTCTAACATGTCATTTTGGGAAACAAGCAAGTGGCCACATTGCTATATTGTTTCCATTTAGATATTCATTATTAAATATTCCGATGTTTAAAATACAATAAGTCGCTGTTTTTCATTAAAACATTTAATGACACAAGTGTTTAGCCTTAGCCTGACTCTAAATGTGTGATCATACCTGTCACAATAGACCTGGGACTCCTTGTTTTCATCCCAAAGTAGACCTGAGGCCTGTATGACCCCCAGAACCTCTCTGGGGAAACCTTGGCATCGGTGCTATTGGCATCCAGGACGTGAGGAGACGGATGCAGAGTCACCACCCTTTTAGCCAGGCTGGATCTCATGTAGATGGCATAAAAGAACCAGATGAGGCTGAATATGCAGAGACCAATTGAGATGTTAATGAACATTTTCCCAATATTGACTTTCTTTTTCTTGTCCTTGCGGTGAAATGCAGAGGGCTTCTCATCTTTCCGTGGAGGTGGAGCAGCTTCACCCGTCACCACCCTCTTCCTCTGCCTGCCCATCCTACCCTACAGAAGCTAGGAAAAAGACAACAAAGAAAGAGTTAAGATTTATCATGCTGATTATCATCATTGATAAATATTATGGGATAAATAAATCAATTTCAAAGTTCCAAGCCTGGACACTTCAGGAAGGGTATCCAGTGTAAAATCATGGGCAAATCAAGCATACGGATCATCAAAAATAAGACTACCATACCGGATCAGTCAAGGCCAGGATTATCAATGACAGGCTTCGATGCTATTGTCCAGCAACAGGGTGCCAGTGGCCACAGCTGTCATAAATGACTGATAGATGAAGAGAAGGAAGGTTGAAGTATTATGTGAGCAGGAAGCATCACGTCAAGTGCTTTGGAGACAAAGAGAGCCAAGGCTGAGACGATTAGGACGTGTGCAGAGGAGGGATAGTGGATGCTGAATATGGAGCTGCCAAGCAGGGGGAGAAGTGGAAGACCACAGAGAAGGTTCGTGGATGTCTATGATAGGGTGCAGACAGAGGCAGCTGATCTGTGTTGGAGACCCCGAGATGAGAAGAAATTGTAGTCTTGCAATATAGCAAGTATAAAAAGCTCTAACTCTATGATGAAATCAGACCGAGGAGGCAGGACTCATGACGGGGACTAAAGCATATAACCCGGAAATATCCGGGGAAACATTCATCCAGTAAAATGCATCCCTATTAAACTTGTCAGTCCTGAAGGAACTGTGCAGGTTCACGTAGTCTCGAGCATAAAAACGCGGTCTAGCTTGATAACCTTGCACTGTGTACAGGAGCCGGAAATGTCGACTTTATAAAGCATTTTTATAAATGTATCCCATTCACACGCAGAGGTCTCGATTTCAGCAGCCATTTCCCGACACCTGTTTAAAACGGTGAACTAGTTCCTCGCCCCTACACCCCGGCAATGCAACGTCGCCTGCAGGTTGCACGCTACTCGCTAGTTGCCTCAATGCTAACGTGAGTTGGTAGGACTAACAGCTGTCTGTCGCAGTATATTTTGGCCTTAGTTAGCCTGCAGGCGATTAAATTCGGATTCATTTATCATTTCTAGCTACATGTTCATTGAGCAAACCATCACCGACCTGTCCAAACACCAGAGTCTCAGCCGATCATTATCCGTACTTGGCTAAGCTTGCTAGCCACTTCCTGGTTACTGCTCGCTTCCACTGACGTGTCTATGTTCTCCCTACCGCACGCCAATGATGTCATCCAATGATTTACCGCTTGCCCCTAAAAAAAAAAAAAAAAAAATAATAATAATAATATTTATAATTAGAATAAATGTAAAACTAACGCTTAGAAGGCGTTTTCATTTAAGCGTTAAAAATGAGAGTTTAATAAACCACTGCATACAAGCAAGTATAGATTTTACTAAACAAAAAGTAGTAGGATTTTAACCGTGAACTGTATATGGTATATTTTATATACCGCGAATTAATTTAACGCACATTTATCTCAACCGGTTTATTTATACTGTAGGAATAGTAAAGCTATGCTAGGTTAAACCAGAGCCACATATGTCCTTAAAGGGCCAGAGTCTTGGTTACAGGTTTTAATAAAAGATTTTAATAAACGCTGATTAAATCAGTGTGCGTTAAATGAGTGGACCCCGTGATTCAGTAGCTTGTAGAACAACCTTGTAGCAGCAGTAACTTGAATTGTTTTCAGCTTAACTTTAGCAGCAAATCATTTTTGGAGGATTTTTCTTACTCTGCTTTACTTCGTTAAGGTTTGCAGGCATTTCTTTATGCACAGAAAGGTCTTGTCATAGTATTTTTCAGTCAGGTTGAGGTCTGGACTCTGACTGGATTCTTGGCTGGTTGTAGATTTGCTGCCGTGTTTGACATTATTGTCCTGTTCCATGAAGTTAATTTGAACCAAGCTGTAGTTTTGGGACAGAATATTTTGGTATACAGAGAAGTTCATGATCAACTCAGTGACTGAAATGGTAAATGCCCTGTATTTGTATAGCGCTTTACTAGTCCCTAAGGACCCCAAAGCGCTTTACACAACCAGTCATCCACCCATTCACACACTGAAACAGTGACTGAAAGGTACCACGGCCCCGTGGCTGCAAAACAAGCACAAATCATGACTCTCCCACCAACGTGCTTGACAGTTGGCATGAGATTTTTCTACCAAGTTGCCGTGTTAGGACATCTCCACTTTGATCTCCTCTGTGCAAAGGACATTGTTCCAGAAGTCCTGTGGTTTCTTCAGATAAAGTTTGCAAATCTATCCGGTGCTGCCATGTTCTTTTTAAGAAAGAGACTTGTGTGACCTGGTGGCGAATTTCCTGGAATGTCTACTCTCAGTAACTGTCTTAAATGTTTTCCACTGGTGAATTATTTTTCCCCAGACTTAAGAATTATGAATTCAAATTGTTTGGAAATGGCATTATAAATCTTCCCAGACTGATGGCAGCAACAGGTGCTTTTCGGTGATCTTTGATGTTTTTAATCCTGTAAACTCACCTGAATGTACCAGATCACAATTGCTGATTATCAGTTTATTCCACAAAAATAAACACAATTAAGGATGTACTAGTTTTTGTAAAATAATTAGAAGATGCATTATGTTGTGTATTGTTCATCTGAGCTTTAAGTAATTTAAGTAAAAGATTGTCATTTCCTTTTCACGTGACTGTATATTTCTGGTTTTCCAACCTTACTTATCCACGTGCGCTGCTCGCATGAATGACAAAATACAGAAACTTCAATTTGTTACTTTTTTTTAATGAATGAAATATATTTATTATAACTTTGGTCAACATGTAAAACTGTAAGACAGGGGCAGAAAAAGTCTCAATGACCGTTTTCCAAGAAAAGCTGGGGTTGTCTTTACACATGCATTAAACTTAATCCATTAAAGACAATTACCAGACGCCGCCGTCTAGAGCGTCTCTGCACACCGAAGGCTACCCTGTCCAGAATCAACTGCTGACCACGTGGCTGTAAATACACGAGTTAACTGCAAGCAGAGTGCTCAAAATATTGCTCATTTATTTATTTTGAAATCACATTAACCCCAATTTATCTTCATTTTCAGAAATGGCTTCTGAAGTGTATTTGCCCTGATGCAAGTTTCAGATAAACACCCAAATAGTGCCCAAAACACCTTTTGCTTTCACTGGTGCTTTACGAAAGTAAACATTTGGCTTCAAAGCCCAAAATTCAAGGAGGAGGAAAAAAAAAAAAGTCATCACTGTTCATAAAACATTAATGAACAACTTAAACAAGAGGTACGAAACATGGCATCCTCGAAATAAGGACAGAAGCTGAAGAGTTTTAGATCCTTTCTGCTCAGCTAAATTACTAAGTGCTCGCTGGATACGGTATGCTCTGTCCCTCTGAGTGCGCGTTTCCATTTATAGCACATTATGTGAATGAAAACAAAATAAAAAATAAAGACACGGTAACAGGTGAAATTAAGCAAGAGACAAAAGCAATTAATCTCCCACGTAACCCAGCCTGTCCCCCTGTAGCTCTGCAGCTCTGACTTGTGTTATTCTTGACAAACAGGTACAAAGACTGAGGCAAAAGTGTCACATGAACCCTCAGAGAATATTCATCACAAAAAGGTCAAAAGAAAAAAAAAAAAAGAAAGCAGTGACGAACAAGATGATGGGATCTGAACCCAGGCCGCTCTTTTCGGTTTACTTCCACCAAACGTCAACAAACGCTGGTTTTAACTGATGACATTATAAACATTACCAGGAGAGGAACAAGGAAACATTAGACCGCAGGCATGTCCGGTTTCAGGGAAACATGCTGGAGCAGAAACAGGGTGTAAGAACCAGTAGACACCCCCTCCTCTTCCTGCTGCTGCTGATGCCCCCTCTTCCTCCTGTAGATTAGGTCTTGATCATCCCTCCATCTCCTTCGCTGACAAAACGCTTCCGCCCTCTAGTGGAGAAAGTCAAGACAGAGAAATGTTTTAGTGTTGGTAGGCAGCTCACAGACTCACAGATAAAGACATGGCACGTTTCACATTTTCTCACTGAGAACAAAACAACAGCAAATCGTCTGCTGTCCAAAAAGCACAGTGCAATCAAGAAATCACCGGGCCTTTACTGAAAATGTAACAGTGTATGTGTGGCTCGTTTTTAAAGATTTGCATCTTGAGCTGGAGCAAGATCAGGAAGCCAGAAAATACTGACAGATGTGTATTTAAGCAATAATAGCCGTGTTTAGAAAATGAAAAGGAGGTCATCCCATCCAGTGTGGACAACCTGTAACATCAGAGCATGAAAATGTGCGATACGTGTTCTTTGGAAGCTGTAGTTTGTCCTCCAACTGACAGCCAGTGCTGTTTGACGGGTTTAAAGGTATGTTCTAGTCCATCCTTAACACGTGGAAGACGTTGCATGAGCACACGAGTCTGCTGTTGGAACTGTGAGTGACGTCACTCTACGAGTTAAAAGCACTTAGAAGTAGAAAAGGGCGCTGGTGTAAATGAGGCTTGAAGTGAGAGAGCAATTTGAGTGCTTAAATAAGAGTAGAAAAGCACTATATAAGTACCAGCTCATTTAAAGGGACTTATGTTTGATTGTTTTGTTTTGGCATGGATAAATGTGGAATTACACCTTCACTTCACGCCTTTATTGTCAACAGGGACAAGATGTATTATTTTCCAGATTCTTTCTGAAACTCTCAGTGGAACGGACCTGAAATCATTAGACAATAAACCCCGATTCACCTGGAGGGACAGGCATCCCTCAGCTGTTTGGTGATGACAGACTCCTGATAGCACAGGTCCACAAAAGTCTCCATGATAGAGTGGGCATGTGGCACATCTAGGCTGATTTCAGGCAGCTCATCATAGACGCGCTGGAAACCCTGCAGGAGAAAAAAAAATGTATAAGTAGTAATACAAAAGTGATACAGTGCATAAAATGGTAGAAAATAAAAGGAGACTAACCCTGTTCATCTGATCAACAGTGATGAGGCCCGTTTTCCAGAAGGACTGCAGGAGCTTCATCATCATACTAGTGGCAGTGTCACCTTTAGACTCCAGCACCATCACTACAGCCTGGAAAATGAATTCAGAAACTGAATTTAAAATCTTTCTCCTCACATACAAGGTCTCGAATAATCAGATCCCATCTTATCTTGAAGACCTCACAGTACCGTATCACTTCAATACAGCACTTCACTCTCAGACTGCTACCTTGCTTGTGGCTCCCAGGATATTTAATAGTAGAACGGGAGAAAGAGCCTTCAGCTTTCAGGAACAGGCTCCCAGTTTGGAAATGGGAAACAGACACCCTGTTTACTTTTAAGATTAAGCTTAAATCTTTTCTTTTTGATAAAGAGTATAAAGAATACAGCTAGGGCTGTAGCAGGTGACCCCGAATCCTCCCTTAGTTATGCTTCAACAGATCTAAGCTGCTGAAGGCTTCCCATGATGCACTTGGCGTTTCTTTTTCCACTCTCCTTTTCATTCTCTCTGTGTTTATACACTACTTTAATCATAATTTATTATTATTAATCTCTGGTTCTCTTCCAGTGTGTCTTTGGACCCGTCTCCCTGCTTCACCCCCAACTGGTCTTGCCAGAAGTTGCTTCCTTTTAAAAGGGAGTTTTTTTTCCTCCCACTTTCACCACATGCGTGCTTATACAGGTTCATCTGCTTGTTGGGGTTTCTCTGTATTGTTGAAGAGTCTTTTTTTAACAATATAAAGCACTTTTAGGAAACTGCTGTTGTGATTTGACAGCATATAAATAAAACTGAAGTGAAATAGACGCACAATACTGAGAAACACGCACCAAGTATCATCATCCGATCAATGAATCGAAGTAAGAGAATCGAGGCCAGTAATCATCAACATTCTCTGAGCTGAACATTTTACAGCATTGTAAAGTGTTTCAGCCTACAGCCTACACCCGAGGCAACTGTTAGACTAACATGAGACAGGACAAGGGGGGGTGAAACTGCCACGACTGTGCTCTCCTCAGTTGTGCCCTTTGCAGACCTTGGACTGTGTGAAAAAATCCGTTTTTGAAGTCTGCATGCCCGAAAAGTAAAACTGGCTCTACTGCAATTAGCTGCATAACATTGTGCAAATCTTAGCAGGAACCCACAAGGTCACACAAGGAAGCAGAATTATCACCGCTGCCATACGTGCACTAAGCGTGCATCTGTTTGCACTCGGTCTAATATGGAACAGAAAAACTTGCCATCCAAAATTGAGCTTGTCAACTGTGTGCACGTTTGAAATTTGGTAACCAGTAATCTGTTTATACTTACACAAGGACACATTTTGGTTTGACTGATTTGAAGTGAGCTTAGCGAATACATGTACTGCAAATAAGAGACAATCACTGCCAAACACACAGTGTCCTTGGCAGAAAGCAGAAATGACTGTCACCGATCAGTTTCTTTTTTTCTTCCCAGTGTTGCTCTTCAGTTTACTTGACTCGACACCAGAGACAGAAAACACTTTAAAAAAAAAAAAAAAAAGGCTCAGTTTACAGATTTTAATTCCTATTCTGTTATGTGTGAAGAACAAGTAGAAAAAAAATAAACCTTCTACTTTGTTTGACCTCACTTGACTTGAACAAATAAAAAGCTGTGGATACCTCGTAGACCAGCTCATGGTGGAAATGAGGCACTTCCAGGTCCCGGAGACAGTGCTCCGCCTCCGACACGTCTCCTGATATCAGATACTCTTTGAGCAGAAGATTCATCTGAAACAAACAAACAGCCACGTTAGCAGTGTGTGGCAACGTTATCAAACACAGCAGAAGACTGAACTGATGCATTGCTGCCGCATCAGTTGAGCTGCAGGTCAAACACTCATCAAGACTAACTAACCCACGTTTAATTCAGAGTAGGTATAAAAGAGTAAAGAGCCATGCATACAGTGTTCTACACTGAATTATCCCAGTGCTTACTCTCACCATGTTTATGTACAATAAACACGGTGAGAGTATACAGAAATGTAAGTAAATCTTTTTCTGTTAGGAGCTCCAGTATGAAAACATGTCTCCTGGCATCAATGCACAGAAAATCCACAAGCAGGAAAAAGGCTAACTAGAGCCCTGTACCTTCATTTAAAAGACACCCACTCATGATGGGAGACTCTGGCCAATCACAGATTGTTTTAGACCAGCTCAGGTGAGCAATTTAAGGGAGTGTAAAGAACAACAAAAAGAAACGTTCAAATCCAACGTAGAGCCAGAAATCATACATGTGAAGCACATCAAGGCACATGATGGTGGGAGGAGATCAGAAGAGAGGAGAGAATGAGCTGCACAAGGAAGGCTTGCTATCAAATTGCTCCTTTTCTTTTTTTCTTCTTTTTTTACTGCCAAATTACAGAATCTGCAACTAACCAGACAACATTTAAAGCCTATGAAATATTTTCATCTAGCCATTACTCCAGGAATAACCCAACCTTCATCTGGGAAATAAAATCTATCATGAAATGTTTAACGTTCCCGACAGAAAGAAAAACATTTCTTTGTTTGCACTTCTGCTTGAATTTTCAGTCTCCGCTCTGTTTTTATAGCAGGTTTGGTTATGTCACTCTCACTGCAGATCTGCACGTACATCAGGAAGCATGGTTTTACTTCAACCTATTTATGGAACGATTAGTCATTCGATTAGAGCGCGTGATTGATCCAAGATGCTCAAAACACTGAGCATGACCAACACTTCTGAGTCAACTTTGGATCCAATTCAGCGACGGGTCTGAAAACTACCGAGGCTGACACACCGCTCTCACTCGCACTCTTTTAAATGTTGCACAACTTACAGTTTGGGTTTGTTTTCCTCAAGTGGAACTCCCACATTGTCCACACCCACATTCACACGGCAACAAAATCCCAGATTACTGAAGAGTGATTGTAAACAAAAACAAACCAGAGAAACAAAAGACCGAGTAGCAGAGCCCATCAGCACAAGCACACGCAGATGATTACTTATTATGATTACTTATTAAGCCATTTTCAATAAAAAATAAGTTTAAAAAAGTAAATTGTGATTGAAGTGCAGACTTTCAACTTTAATTCAAGGGGTTTAACAAGAGTTTTGTGTTAACTGTCTAACAATTACAGCCATTTTTATACACAGCCCTCCATTTTCAGAGGCTTAAACATAATTGGACAAACTAACAATTTTAAACATAAAGACTGTTTTCATATTTGGATGAAAAATCCTTTGCACTGCATTTGACTGCCTAAAGTCTGGAAGCCAAATGCTGCGTCTCCTCCCTTGAGATGCTCTGCCTTCAGTCGCTGCGTGTTTGTGGGTTTTTCTGCCTTCAGTTTTGTCTTTACCAACTAAAAATCACGCTCTACTGGGTTGAGATCAGGTGACTGACTTGGCGCCTGAGTATATCATTTCTTTGCCTCCATAAAATCTAGAGTTGCTTTTGCAGGGCTTTGGCTCATTATCTACTTGCGCTGTGAAGCGTCGTCCAATCGGTTTTGCAGAATTTAGCTGAATCTGAACAGAGAGCATAGCCCCGTCCACTTCAGTCCATCCTGCTACTTCTATCAGCAGCCACATCATCAATAAACCCTAGTGGGCCGGCTGCATACGCACCTGTGCCGTAATGCTGCCTCCACGATGATCATCATGTATGTTTTGGATTATGAGTCGTTTCTCTTCTCTAAGCGCACTTTATCATCATCAGTCCAAATCATTCCCCCCCAAAGTGTTAATTTGCCCTTCTTGTTCTTGAGTGAAACTCACGGAAACCATGGAAACAATTAACCTCCACTTTAGTTGCCTTCTTTTGGTGTTGTTGAGAATGCAGCAGATTGTTGATCTGGTCACTCCTAAAGTTTTTGTTCTCTCCAACTGGTTTTATTTTAGTTTTTCAGCCTAATGATACACTGCCTCTACCGCAGTGAGATCTCCTCGAGCCTCATATTTAAAATTAAAGTGCCAAGCTATAAAACAGAAATGTAACATTTTCAATTAACTTCTGATGTGATGATCTCCAGATGGATCAGCTGCCATTAAATAAGAGAATAGGCCTCACCTGGCCATGAAATTGCTCATCAGTCAGCTAAATTAATTTGGAGCTTCTGGAAAAAAGCAGGTCATTGTGCATAAAAATACTGGTGATCACAGACACAGCTATGGTATCAATTTCAAAATCCTATGTATCAAATTCAGTAGATTTTCATAAAACTTTACCTCTGACCCCTGATCCTTAGGTCAAGGTCACTAAGATCCAAACTTGTCCCAAGATTTTAAGTAGATGAACCTACGGTATCATTTTAAAACTCCTACATCGCATCGCTCTCACGTTGTTGCATTTACAAACGTACGTGTCCATTGCCCCTGCCCACCTGGCAGGGTGACAACAATACCCCAGTTTTAAGCAATTAACAAGGTCCTTTTTTTAAACCCCATAATTTAAAAGGAGGGAAACATATGGACTTAAGTGTACATGAAGTTGCACGGTACACTCTGCACTAATCCTCTGTCCTCCATCCTCCGGCCTGCGACCTAGAAACCAATTTCAGTACGCCACGTTAAAGCGTGTCTCAGTTCATAATGTGCATCACACGAGCAGAGGAGAGAGAAGGCTTGTTGTGTCAAATCCTGTCTCCTTGTGTCTTTCCCTCGCCTCCTCACACCTTTAGAGGGAGGGATCAAGACACAAGGAGAGGAATCGATTGAGACCGTCTTAATTTTAATCATTTATTTATCATGTTATTGCAGGACACTCTGGGTTTTTTAAATCTATGCATATGTTGACGCTTATAAGGTGATTTAAATTAAATCCTGTTTATATTCTCACACACTGTTTATTGTATTGATTTGGCAGAAAGAGACTCTACTGTGAGAGTGTGTTTGTTTATGTCTGCCCCTCCCATGCCTTTTTTTTCTTTTTTAAATTCTCACTTCTCAGGGGGGAAAAAAAATCTTTGCTGACACAGCAGCTAGACTGTGGCGCTCTACCCAGCATGCACCGTTTTCGCCCTGTTTACATTACATAATGTAATACACACTTGGAACTCCAATGTGAGGGATTCACTATGATATCACAAGCGAGTGACATCAGTTTCTGAACGGGGTGAGGCTTACCTCTTTGATGAGATGTTTGACAGGTCTCAGACCTCCACCGACACCCCACACGTTGTCCAGGCGAACCATCTCCCTCTTCATGGACAGCAGCACAGCAGCGCGGTCTAAAGCCACTCTAAAGAAAAGGATCACAGTTAGGTGGAGGGGAAGGGTGGCAGGGGCACAATACAGCCTTTCTTACAACGCGTTGAACTGCAGCTTTCACCTGGCATGCTCACAGTCCACTTTGCCCTTGTAGCAGTCCAGGAATGACATGGGGAGGACGTGGTCTGCGATGGCTCTGGCTATAAACTGGCCTAACATCTGCAAGGAACAGGAGGAAAGATTAAGCGAACCAAGTGAAGCCACATAACAAACATACCCGACTAACATTTGTTTTATTATTTAGTTTTAGCTCTTAAATGTATTAGGCCTCTGCACTGCTGAAGGTGGCGATCTAGTATGCAACATTTTGCTGCCTCGTAATAGAAGAAAGATACAAAGAGCATGTGTAATATTTGAAGAGGATTTGTGTGCACCTTTGGGATAAAAAGGGGTTTACACTTAACCACGGTTGAACCCTCTCCACCCTCTGAAGCACACAGTTATATTTGGTAGCATATCTGTGAGTGTTTCTTCCCATCATGCATCAGCTCTACCTGCGGGGCATCCGGTGTGTCCAGGATGAGGTCCGGGAGCTCTTTAAGCATCTTGTCGAAAGCTCGCCCCATCTCACTTTGCGACAGCATCTTCCCCGACAGATCAGACAGCAGGCGGGAGGTCAGTTCTCTGTGGCTCGCCTTGCCTTCGAGGGACAGGGACACAGCCAGAGAGGAGAACTCGTACTTGTGCTGGCCCAAATTGAGCTCCTTCAACAGCATCTGATAGGGTTTGGAGGGAGAACTGCATTTAGTTTTTACAGTTTAAGCATTTTTAAAAATGACCCCAAAACACAAACACATTATGCTTTTCAGAAGCGAGAGACACAAACCGAAGCCTAATCAGGCCCAGACAATCAAAGCACAGTGCGAGTGCCTTCGTGTGCTTGGCACCCGTGCATAGGGTGAGCACAGCCCAATACACCTGTTGTTAAAAGCTCCACATTACTTCAGTCATCCAGCTTTGTTCTTTAAACCTGCTCACTCTTGGTCAGCATGCACAGACTTCAAAAGCTTTATTATAATTACTTACCTGAACCTCTTTTGTGTCCCCGTGCTCAAAGTACTCCTGTACAATCGGGTTCACCATTTTCTCAAGTTCCTTCTCGTCTATCTCGGGCACGACCGTCTCGTAGACCGTGTCCCCCTGTGTAAAAAATACACACACGCGGCGTCAGTCAGAAACAAGCACGCACAGCAGAGCGGATGCACGTTCATTGTTGAATTTCTCATCAGCTTTGTTTCAGGATTATATGAAGTATTTTCAACAATTCTAAAATACACAGTTCAACTTACAGTACTGTGCAAAAGTCTTGAGCCACCCCTCATTTCTTTATACTTTGCTAGGAAAATAGGTGCAGTGGTTTGAAACATGCAAACATTCTGTACAGGGTAAAACAGTCAATAACAGAGTTTGTATAATTCTAATGAGCTTAAGACTCAAACGGACACCTTTATTCTTCTGAGACAGGCTTCACTGTAATTTCTTTAAGTAGTCTTCAGGAACAGTTCCCAAGATCCTGGAAGGACATTCAAAGCTCTTCTTTGGATGCCGGCTGCCTCTTTTTTTTTTTAACCCCGTTCTCCTGGATGCTTTCCAGATGTTACTGAATGTGCCATGTTTTACTGATGGCTTTATACACTCACTGTTGTGCCTCTCTCCTGACCTCCTCTGTACATAGTGGCATTGATTTGAACTAAAAGTTTTAAGTTTGGATTCATCACTCCATAAGACCTGTTAAAACTGATTTTAAAACTGATTTTCAGCCCATTTCTTGTGTAATGTCATATTCCTCAGTCTTCTTCAGAATGGCGTCTTGAGAGTTACCCTTCCAATGAGACCATTTCTGATGTCATAGGTGTCAGGCTTTCAGATACTTTCATCTGCTGTAGATATTTTAAGTTTTAAGCCTAATAGCTCTTAGGAAATGACCTTATTGGTCCAAAAATAATTTTTTATGACAGTCAACCTGTTAACTTTAGTGTTCTTATAGATTGAACTCAAGAAATGGGAACACACTGTGTGGACTTGTAGCAACAAAATGCTGGAATTGTTTTTTGTCTGTTATGTGTAGACAACACTGGTTCATCCTCGAATTAGGCGGCCTTTTTATGCTTGAATGAGTCGTAGTTCAGTGTTAAGTAGCTTAAAGAAAATTCTTTTAAAATACAAAGAAACGAGGGGTGACTCGAGGCTTTTGCACTGTACTGTATGAGCTAATTTCGTATAACTGCATGATATATAAGATATTTTTCACTGGAATTTTCACGAGAGCATCCATATTCATTCTTGAGGTGCTTTTCTTTCCGTTATTAAAGCTCTGAACATCCACCAGATCCCCAGAGAGCTGTGCAAGACTCATACTGAGTTTGTGTTTCTCCCCAAAGAAACCAGAAGTTGTTACCTTTGAAAGTCTCACAACCATTTTGACCTTTCAGTTCATCTATTGAAAACTTTTCCTTTTTGGGCATACCAAAAACTCCACAGAAGATGTGTAAACATAACACTGACTGAAAACGGGCTACCGGTGAGCTTTAACCTAAACTTCTGTCCCAACACTTGTATTTACGAATTCCAAGGATATGAGTAAACTAACGTTCAGCTGAGGTTTTGAACAACCTGGAGCACAAATGATAATCTCAGTGCAGGCTAACATATACATTTCTACAAGACCTCTTAATTATTTGAGTTATTTTAAGGAAAAACCACCTCCTAAAAATAATTAGTCAAAGAAGAGAAAAGAGGCATTCCAGCGTGTTACAGTTCCCATTTCTAGGCAGCTCCTTTAACAGGTGATCTGTGCAGTCTGATTCAAAGTCCAAAGTCTGCACATGTCTCGTCTATTTTTCTGTACCACTCTGTCCCAGTTCCCTTTTAACAGTCAACATCTTTACGCCACCTTCGTGCTCCAGTCAAGGCTGAAATCACACCGGCTTTTCTGAGCCATTTCCAAACAGTTATCAGCATTTTACAGACAGGAGCGCCGTTCCCAGCCTGCATTCAGTCGCAAGTGCAGCAAGAGACAAACAAACTCGGCCTTTGGCGTCACATGGATGATAACGGGGTTAAAGATTGCAAATAGTGTTGACTGCAATGGGACGGAGCCATCTGGATTTAAGAAACATGCTAGCAGACCAATTTTTTTAATGGGTTTCAAACAAAGCTTGTTAAGATTTTTGATATGAAAACAGTCTTGTATTTCCCAGGAAATCCTACTGTCAACATTTCCGGTGTTTCTGCGTAGCATGGGAGATGGATTACAATGCATCTCATCAGCAGTTCAGAATCAGAACGTGGACATAAAGAGATAAAGGGTGCCATCCAATGCACTGACTGCTGGAAGGAAAAAAAACACAAACAAAAGCCCCCTGACTGCTGGATGCCAGCATTTGAAAGCAAAGGACTTACAGATATAAAACAAACCTGCTTGCAGATAATCTGAAGTGTTAAAAGACAAACCCCCCAGCGGCCTCACCTGATAAGATTCATCATAGTTGGGGTCGTGTATGTCGGGCTCCTCATCTTCGTAAACCATCCCAGCAGCTCCCCAAACTCCTTTACCACCTGCCCCACCTGAACACGAAGAGTCAGCATTAACAGTCAGCATTAACAGTCAGCAGTATAAGTCATGATGCTCAGGATGCATTGCTTCAAACATAACTGCACTGCTACTATAATGCCATATGCTTGCATTGCATTGAGTAGGTGACGGCTACACACTATTCAAAAGGTGCCAAATCAATTAGAGCGGTGAAAGCACCAGATGCAGCAATGCAGTTTTGGACAGATTCAGAAAGAAGGTACATCGCTAATAACCCTTTTCCATCAGTATCTACTCGGCACGACTCAACGTGGTTTTTAGGGTTTCACCTGGTACCGAGTAGTTTTTAAGTACGTACTCGGGTGGGATTCCAAACAATTCGAGGCGATCTGAAAAAGTGATGTCATTTTTGAAACAGAGCATCGAGGGGAATTGGCTGCACAGAAACAACACTGTGGTCCTCGAGTCTGACAAAATGCCACAGAGTGAGGAGCAGGTATGCAATCGCCTCAATGTCCGCCTTTGTTGTAGCGTTCGTGTTGCAAACAAATGATGTCACTGGACGTTCTGTTGTGTTGCTATAACAGCCCCTTGAGTCGCGTTGAGCCGATCCAAGTAGAAACTAATGGAAAAAAGGGCTGAAAATTGCAGCGGACTGCAAATTATACCTTTTTTTGGCAGGCCTCTGCCTTTGCCCGTCCTGGATTTCCGGTCATTGGTGTTGACTTTGCCTTTCGGGCTGTGCGGGTCACCACCCGCCACTTCTCCCGACTCCGAGAAAGACTCGCTGGTGGAGTTGCGAGACGAGGATTTGCGCAGGCGACGCTTGGCTTTAGCTTTCAGACGAGCCTCGTGGAGCGCCTTTTCCTGGGGCGTCCAGTTGCCGTTCACCTCGGCCTCATTTAGCGAGTCGTCGTCGTCGCTGTACGGATGGTTAGCCTCCGCCACGGTGCCACCAGGAGCAAACCTCCCTGCAGTGAGAGGAGTGGATTTGTTCGTTAATGAACTGGTCTACACTGTGACAAACAACCTTATAAAAGTACACAGAATGGCCACAAGTATACAGACAATAAATATAAAGTTTTTTATAGCACGTCTTTGTCCTGTCTCCATCCCCTAACCGGTCGCTGCAGATGGCTGCCCTTCCCTGAGGCTGGTTCTGCTGGAGGTTTCTTCCTGTTCAAAGGGAGTTTTCTGATTGGTAGATGGATCA
The DNA here is from genome assembly GCF_041146795.1 of Maylandia zebra. Taxonomy (NCBI): domain Eukaryota; kingdom Metazoa; phylum Chordata; class Actinopteri; order Cichliformes; family Cichlidae; genus Maylandia; species Maylandia zebra. The sequence continues at coordinate 22,168,400 of NC_135172.1, read as the reverse complement.
TCTACCAACGTCGCCTTTAAAAATAGTTTTTCACAGTGGAAAACTTTAAATATTATTTGAGCGACTTTAAAAAACATCAACACTCAAGTGTTCCCAGTTTTGCCCTTTGTGACGACTGCAAAAAAAGAAAAACAAAGGACACACTGACAAGAACGGAAGCCACAGTAAAAGGTAAACATTAAACTACTATTTAGTAACAACACACGAGTCTAAAAATAATCCAGCACTAGTTTTCTGAACAATAACACAGACGACTCAAATCACCTACAGCAGCGGACTGATTTCTGAGGTAAGCAACTTTCATAAAAACTGCTCTTGTCTGAGTAAAACACAAAAAAATAAATACAATTTAAAAAGTGAGTTTAAAAAGGTACAGCTCTGTTACTAAAGCCAAGTTTAGCTGCAAGCCTGAACAGTTAATGGTGACTGTATTTCCCGTGGATGTTTACAAAGCCAAGACTCACTCTGGCAAGACGACATGGCAACATTTAACCTATCGGTGTTGTGCAAGAAGTCTCGCTTTGTGACTTTTTCTGCATAAGAACAGCTGCACGACTATAGCAAAATAGTTCATACCGAAGGTTTACGGGCCAACTTCCAGTCTTAATTTTTCTTGCATTTGCAAACAATCAAGTGCACCCTTCAGCTAATACACTGGCTTTCTGTCCACCTGTGTGTGTCAGGGCAGTGTTTTGCACAGCAAACCAAAGGTCACATAACAGGCAAAACATTATTCAGGAAGTCTGCAGTGCAAACTCACTCGCATGCATAGCTTTTTGACACTCACCAGCATTTTCAGAAGACATAAGGTGGATTGAGTCGGTATTTTAATACGCTTCTATGGGTGTATGGAGAAAAAAAAGGGAACATAAATTAACCGAAAGTTAGCTTCTTGCAAGCGTGGTGAAACAAACAACAAACCAACAAGTGTGACTGGAGCTGTGATGCAGGCATGGAGGGAGGAGGGAGCGAGCAAAGGAGAGCACATGCTGTAGAAATGCTGACGCCAGTTTTTTTTTTTGTTTTTTTTAACTCCTCTATGTTCTCGCGGTCTGTGGGGCGCAGCTAGAGTGGACTTGACTACATATGGCATGGCTGGGTCCATGAATGATCACATGACAGCACTGTAGGAGTGAGGGAAAGCAGCAGGAGGAATGCCTGAGGGTGAAATTCATACTCAGCACCCTAATGCATGGCTCCAAAAGGAAGTTTGTGGAGTTATAGCCATACAGGTTATAAGGACAAGCTGAAAACACACACAGGGCGTCCCAGCAACAGATAAGTATCCAAAAAAAAGGAGAACCAACTGTAACTTGTGGTTTCCTGCTTTTCTTTTTTCTTTTTAAATGACATTACAACAAAACAACACATCTGCAGAGTTCACAGTAAAGTTAATAACAAAGAAAAGGAAGGAGGAACCATCCTGATTTAACCTGTTGAAGTAAAAGTAGCACCACACCCTGGCCTTCCAAAACCTGTAAACAACCGACCACGTGTCACCTCCTCCTCCTTTGGTTCCTCCTCCTCCCTCCTCAGCACAGGCCACAAGGGCCTGTCCGGGCAGTAAATTAGGAACTACCCAATGGCAAAGTGCCAAACACACAACTGACCAACTGGAAAGGAGCAGAAAAATGAGAAGGCACGGAGGAAAAAAAAAAAAAGCAGTTTGCAAAGACAAGAGTTGCATAAGAAAATGTAAGCAAATCCAACCAAGCCTGCTAACTTTTAGACTCTACAAAGACCACATGGCTGTCTTCTTAAAACAGGCCTGAGTGTCACCGTCGCAGTCCTGTAAAACTGCAACAACAAATCGCACTCTAGCCTTTAACACTAACACTGCACACCTACTAGAGCACCCAATGGAAACCTCCCCCTCCCACCCACTTAACACACATACAGATATAGGCAGACGCAGGCCAGCGCAGGACCTCTGCCCTGCATGACATATGGGAGCTAGTCGCTGGCAGAGAACATGATCGGCCCAGTTCAGCTTTAAGTATCTGCACGACCGAGGCGTGCATGAATGAGAAGAAGGTCAGTGGAGCAGAGTTTTCACATTACTCCAAAGGGACGCACCTAGTTTATCAAAGCTGTAAATATAGTACATGTGCTGCCCAAGTATAAAGTTAGATGTATGCAAGTACAGCAAGTTCTTTTTAGTCAAAGCACAAAGTCTGCACGTCTTATGACGTAGTCAAAGCCATTGATGTGTAGATGACGGATATATTTAACATGTTCACTCTCAAAGAAAGCTTCAGCTGACACACCCTACCCTCTAACAAATACTCACACTCAGGTGTAGTCTGCACATACAAGGGCTTCACAAAAGGTAAATATGTACGGCACAAACTACTAATCTCAGTTTCAGAGGGTTAAAATCAAGAGTAGCTGTAAATATATAGACATCTTTCTACATTAACTCAAGCAAATGTGAGTGGGATGTCCTTTGGGGCCAAATAAGCATCTGCACCATGATAAAAGAGGGGGTAGGGTGTGGATGTCTTTGAGGTTTAACTGTCATTTCAGTTTAATGAAAAGAAACTCCGACAGAATTTTTCCTTAAAAACATGTGCCAGGCACTTAGCCTAAACTTGGATGGTGATTTGTGCTTAAATATACAACTGCAGCGGGCTCACAAGCAGGCCACACGTGCAACAACAAAAAAAAGACAGAAAAAAAAAAAAAAAGAAAGTGCTCGGTCCTTGTTTTTTTTTTTATGTTGGAAACGTTTGCTGGTTGCAGAACAACAACGACAATGATAAAGTGCTCACAAAAGATTAGAGCTACTCTGATAAACAGTCGAGAGGCTGATGGCTCGTTTTGTTATCATCAGCCAATCACTCGTGTGTTGTCAAGCACGGGCGGTTTGCTCAGCTTACGAACTAAAGGGCCTGATGGTGTGTGCAAACATGTTTTTCACAAATGTGAAGAGGTAACAAAAGAAGAGCAGCCACAAAGAGGTCCAACGTGATGTTTATGGCCACGATGCCCTTAACGCACATATATACACATGCTCTCTCTCTGAAGAGATCACAGACCTGCTCCCACACTGTGGGGAAACATCCTGCTCACAGGGGCAGTGTCTAATTTTTAGACCAAGTTTTTTTATAGAAGCCCTTTTAAATCCGTGCCAAATGACCATAAAGAGGAGGATAAATGCAAACGCTGCGCTGCCATTAGTCGATTGTGTTGGTGTAATAAGAATAAAAGCTGCAAGAAGCTCCAAAACTATTTCCAGGGTCAAATACTTTTGCACTTGACACAGTTTTGAAAGTGAGGAGAGGCTTGTTCTGTTGCAGAAGTTCCCATTTAAACCCAGTAGATGGGATGTTCTGGCAGTGCAAAGCCATCACTTCAGCCACTAATAACTCATCTTATTACACCTTAATTAACACCTAACAGCAGCACCTTGTTGCAGAACTGACAGAAACGGCCTAAAGGTCCGATCATCTGGGCGGATTAATACGACTTTACACCCACTGCTGTGTGAGCTCAGACTGATCCACGACCTAACGAGGAGCCGTTCTTCTTGTTTTCCAAGCCAGACAATAGACTCTTTGACGGTGCCTGTCGCAACCTCATCAATGAGGCTTGACCTTCAAGGAAGTTAATGCAGAAATACCCATCCGTGCACACATGCTCTCACTACTATGACATACCAATAATGCACCATGTGGGGTGTCACATATACATACATATATGTATATACATATACACACACACACACACACATACAGTCTGCACAGACAACCTTGGGACAGGCAGCTGCAGGGCGTTTTCAGGCAAACAAACCAATGGAAGATTATGGTAAGTGTGATCCATACAACCTTGGCGCTAATAATGCATTTCTTATGTAACACTTAAATGCACTGCAACGCAGAGCTTATGTAAGGTTTCGCTGTTGGCTCGTATTCTGGAGTGGGCTGTACATTTCCACATCACCGTCGAAACCATGTGGGTCATGTTACCATAAAACAACAATAACAACAACAACAACAACAAATAGAGCGCAATGATCATCAAAACCATCGCTCATATAACCCAAGAACGCAAAAAACAAACAAGCAACCTCGGTTTCGTTTATATCTATGATCAAACACGGTGATATCTTCCGCAAACCCGGATCTCAACATATGACTTGGTGCAGGATATTGAGGTTTAATGCCACCTGCACAGCTTTTAAAACACGCAGGGTGACATGGTGCCACGCGCACGCACAGACGGAGGAATCGTGTCTGTCAGCTTAAACACAAACTCCTTTCTTTGTTCGTTTTTGTGTGTGCGCGCTTCCTTGGCATCGAAGATGGACTATAAGAAAAAGTCTCAACGACGACTCGCAAAAGCGGAAGTAAGCACGATCTCGTCCAATCAAAAGCGCGAAAGGGTTAAATGTAAAAGCAGACCAACAGCAAGCTTACAAAAGAAAAAAAAACAGTAAAAATACAAATGGGGTTTGGTGCGAGTCGAAAACGCAAATCTGCGCTACAGTGCACAGATTTATTTTTAATCTTTTGCACCCACCACCGCCTCCCTGTGTGTGCGTGTCTGGTTTTTTAAACGGAGCACATGGTAGTGGGAGCATGGCTGGCGTTGCAGACAGTCCCATGCGAGGAGGGACAATGGATCGAGCGAGGAGGCCCTATCTGTGTGGTTGCTTCTCCAAGGCTTCGCATCGAGGTTGGACCCACTCACCGTCGGCCTGAGGAGCGGTGTCCATGTCGGTCGCCATGGCGCTCTCTCTCTTCAAATGCTCGATTAAAAACCCCTGGCGGTGCACTCCTCCTCCCGTCGAGCTGCCGTTAGCTGCAAGAGGGCCCCCACTAAAATAAAATAATAAAAATAAATAAATAACAGTCCTGCAGGTCAAACCTCTGCACAGCAGCCTCGTTTACTGCGAGTTTTACGGGCAAGAGAGACGCTGGAGTGTCTTTTTCGTGCTTAGCTTAGAGAGGAGTAAAAAAAAGATGAGTAAAAATGAGTGAAGGCGCGAGATGGAGGAGTTCAGTCCTCTTGTCCGCGTGCACAGCTGGGGTGTAAAGTTAAAAAAAAACAATCACGCTGTGGGGGGAAGGAAGCGGGTGAACTAGTTGAAGAGCATTTCATCAAACAGCCTGGAAGATAAACAAAGTCTGTTTTTAACTTTGCAGGAGCGACGCGAGAGGAGTCACGTGTCGAAAACGCGGACGGGGAGTGGTCAGCGCAGGGGGTGGGTGCTAATCCCTAGCGACCAATCACAGAGCAGCAAACGTCTGCACGTCTCCAACGGAAAATACCCAAACAGTGCTGTTTTTTGATATCGATCCGATACCAAGTAAATACAGGGCCAGAACTGCTGATACCGATACTGATAGCGATATTTTTAACCCGTAAAGGCAGCGTGAGAGCAGTGTCACTCTGAAAATTCACACATTTTAATGACAACTAAATCACTACGACTTTTACTTTCCACAATAATTTGTTAAGACAGCAAGAACTCACCTTTCTGCCTTTCTTTTTTTGTGTATTTTTGATTTCCAAAAAATAATTTGTTTAACACAGATCAGTGGACCACATGCTGAACTCAGAGGATAGAAACAAAGTAACAATCCTACTACGCTGGTAGCTCTGAAATTCCAGTGTTGGTATCGATACTAACATATTTGTATTGTTCCGCCCACTTCTATTCAACAGGATTACCGCCCAGCAGAGTTTCATCAGAATGGTTAGAGAGGTTACGTCAGGGTTTTTTTTATGCATGAATGATCGGTTTTGTTTTAATTATTATACTTTTAAAGTAGGGCTATGGGGTAGTTTGTGTGTGTTTACTTGCCTTTTGATGCGCTATATCCTTTTATATATAGGCTTACTCATCTTTTTGTTGTTACACATATATTTAATTATTTAAGACCAATAAAGATTTTAAAGAAACCGTCCATCGCACAGTGCCTGTTTGTCCCTGATATGAGTACCTAAAGTAGTTTTCTTTGAAATGCAGACTCTTCAGTCACATTACTGCAGGGGCCACTGAATGATTGGAGAACAGATGTTAGTGGTGCAGATATTTGGATCAGCCTTGTTCTAGCTTCTTTTGCTTCTACTGTTACAATCCTTGTGAATTTTACTAGTGTTACAATTAATACTTTTATTTATATTTGTTGATTTTGAGGCTTTATGCAGCCCTGGTCTGTATCTGATTACATGCAAGTTGCTCTGTGACTCCTTACTGTACATTGATCAACTTGCTATAAATAGATAAAACGTGATAATCCACATTTGAACACCTTTTTATGTCATCTGAAATCTCACCGCTAGGTGGCGTTAAAGTATGTTTGATCACATGGGCCCGTAGTATTTGTCACTGTCACACTATTCTTTCACTGTAATGGCCTGCCTGTTTACTCACTGGCTTAGCCAAATGTTGGATCACGGTGCATATTTTCTTCATTTTCTTTCCCCCCACGGTGATAGTGGGTCCACCTCCACGTGTCGTTGAATGTGGGTGGTACACACTGATACCATCATGCCATCGATGAACCGGTTTATCCATGTTTTCTTCACTTGATGCTGTAGGCATTTTATTAAATGCATATTAACTTAGGAATGTATGACTATAGATTGTGACAGCAGATTTGAGCGATTCGGTTACTCTGAGTGTGTGTGAGTTTGTGAAATAAGAGTATTATTGTTGTTTTGAGTCAGGGCAGTGAAGTGAAGCTCAGCACTGGAGACGTGTCCCTTTTCAAAGGTAACACGTAAGCTCAAAACTTGTATAAGTGAGAAAATACACGCATTGGCCACTTCATTGGGTACAGCTGCTTGCTTATTAATAGGGGCCTTTCTAATTGGATTCTCTCCAGGTACTTGGACTGCGGGAGGAAGAAAGATTAGGTTAAGATTAGGTTAACTAGAGATTCTAAACTGTCCAGAGGTGTGAATGTGAGCACAAACATAGAGATGTTTTAGCCCTGTGACAGACTGACGACCCGTTCATATCCTGCCTTTGATCCTATGACAGGTCGAATAGGCTCTCTTTCTTCCTTAAAGAAAAAAGGTTGAAATAATATGGTCAAGTTGACCTGGTGGAATTCAAACTGAGCATTAGAATGAGGAAGAAATGTGATTTAAGTGTATTTTAATGTGGTATTATTGTTGGTGTCAGACAGCTGAGTATATCAGAAACTGCTAATCTGCTGGGATTTTCACAACCATATCTAGGGTTTACAGAGAATGGTCTGAAAAAGAGAAAATGTCCAGTAAGAGGCAGTTCTTGCTGATTACAGTTGTTAGAGGAGAGTGGCCGAGAGTGGCCGGCTTTGAGCAGGTAGAAAAGAAAAAGGTAACTAAAACAACCACTCATTTTTGAATGCATAATACACCAAACCTCATTAAACCTTTGCCATAAAGAATTAAAGCAAATGTGAAGTTTGAAATAGGTCTAACTCAGTACTAGCAAGGTGTACCTAATAAAGTGGCTGATTAGAGTATAGAGGATCACTTCTCAGCCTCTTATACTTTGTGCTGTGATCATCACTGTTGCATTGCCAGCAAGGCAAGGACACAGATATCAAACTTCGGAAAAGTCAAAAACCTCTCAGAGTCAGAGCTGACTGCCGGATTTATTCTGAGTCATTCACGGCGACAGATACTCACGAGTAGGAGATTAGTCAGGCGGCAGATCGGGTGTATTTCACAGCAGAATATGTGAGAACTACAGGCGCGTATAATGTGAAGCAGAAGTACACACATGTATTTGGTAGCACATTTATTTTGACACAAAATCCACAGTTTTCTGTTCAATAGAGTTAAGCAGACGTCTGCGTCCAATATCGCAGAATCTCAGTGATGATCAGTGAGATGGAAGAAATCTAAATACAACCCCACCTTCTAAAAAACAAAAAACAAAACAAAAAAAACCCCCCAAACAAACAAAGCAAAAAAACATGATGGTGTGCAACCAAACAGACACAACAAACGTGAGAACATCTCACTCAGTATGCATCGGAAACCTCTGAATCTGCTTTACACCAAGATACAAAATCAACTTGATATCCATGATGACACGAAAAAGTTTTGGCTTTTTTTTTTTAAATCGACAGTTATTATGTTAACATTATACTCAACATTATCCTCACAATAAGCGACAGTGATTTTTAACAAGAAAACGGCACGGTTACTCTCTCACACATACGTACGACACGCTGAAGAGCCGCAGGTAGAATTGCACAAAGATACCTTCAAAGTACACCACATGTTGTAGTAATATTAATCGGAACTATTCCATGTACAGTCACATATACATACTGCTATATATGCTGCTGTCTCGTAGCTGCAGGAGTAGAAGGAGACAGTCTTGAGTTATCCTGAATCAAAAGGATTGGATGTTTTGTTTTTTGTTTTCTGGCAAAATGGTTCAACGGCTGTACCAATGTGAGGTTTGGTTTTTTTTTTGTATTTTTATTCAATTCTTTAACTTTTGGCATTACAAAATAAAATCAGTACAAATATATAGTAGATACTATCTTCAGAAGGAGAGAACAGTCCTTTACAGTCAAAACTCGAGCGAGGTAACAGTCTTATATCAGGCCTTGGCCAAAGAGTGGTAACAAAGGTAAAATCTGGGGCATATTTCTCCACACAAATTGGCTTCTGACAAGGCGAGACAAATCAAACCGCTTCTATTTACACTGACGTCAAATGAAAGCAGGAGTCGGGATACAATAAACCCCAGTGTGTGACTCCTATGTTTCACCATCTTGTTCAGGTTCAGTCATAGAAATTAAACATCCATCCATCCATCCGCTTTCCACCAGCTCATCTGGGGCTGGATCAAAAGGGAATCCCAAACCTCCCTCTCCCCAGCCACCTCCTTCAGCTCATTCGGGGAAAGCACCGAGGCATTCCCAGGCAGTGCTGAGGGACGTAGTGTCTCCGGCGTGGCCTGGGCCTACCCCGGGGCCTCTTTCCACGGGGGCATGCCCAGGAAATCTCACCCAGGAGGCATTCTAATCGGATGCCTGAACCACCTCAGCTAGTATCCGATAGATCCACACGCTAACTTTGTGTTTTTGTTAATAGCTTCTATGCCAGTAGTGCAGTGGTTGAACCTGTTGCCTCACAGCAAGAAGGTCTTGGGTTCAAATCCATGAAGTGTTTCTGGGAGTCTGCATGTTTTCCCTGTTCTTTCTGGCTTACTCTCAGACTCCAAGCATTGTAAATTGCCCATTCATATGAATATGAGACTGGCAACGTGTCCAGAGTGTACCCCACCTCTGCTCTATGGCAGCTGGCAAAGGCTCCAGCTAAGCCTCCATGACCCTGAACTGGATAAGCGGAAGAAAGTGGATGGATACTTTCTAAACTAATATCAAGAGGACGCCATATAAAAATGGTATTTTTTGGCCTCTTTTCTAAGTGTAAAATTTAAAACAGAATGATGCCCCTTAAGACAATTATCCTAATTAAAATCTACAATAAAATGTAAAAAAACTAAGCACTCACTAACCAAAGCGTCAGTGACATTACAGCTCATTTGCTTCATGATCCATCACAGTTCAAAGGTTGTTGTAATGTGTGAAGTACAGAAAGAAAGCTGTGCGGCTCTTTTGCACAAATGAATGATAATTAAAGTCGAGGGAGAAGTCAAGGAGGCTCACAAACAGTCGTATCCAGGATTATCTAGCCTTGCTTCACTAAAGACAGACCAATACTCCAGGAGGAGAAGCGATTCTTGTAAAAATGACTTGTACAGCCTTGACCTTGAGCACAGTGTGGGTGAAGACACATCAGGTGATCACTGTGTTTCATTAAAATCTGACCAGTACTCTGGGAGGAGTATGGATTCTTGTGAATTGCGGTGGGACAAACGGACGACGGATGCCTCGCTATGGCGTAAGCGCACTGAACCTTCAGTCAGATGAGCTTAAAAAAAAATCAATACAAAACACTAAAGTTTAAGGTCAGTAACATGCAAGACACACACTGGGGCTTTAAAATACAACCCGATAATATAAGCTTGCACTTACGCCAAAGGCATTTTTTTTAAAAACTGCTGTGTTTGTACAATCGAGGGCCTTTGCCCAGCACAGCTAGCATATGAGTCATAAAGAGGTAAATGTCATTTCAGTTCATCTCATTTCCTGTCAGCCAGCATAAACCAGAATAAGGAAAAAAAAGTGTGAATACTATTGCTAAATACTATTTTTGCAAGTCTCACATGTAATATGAGCATTTTAAAAAGAGACTGCTAAGTACTCTTAGAAAATATTTTCGCCATTCGATTTACAGCTATTCCTAATCCACACACACACGCACGCACACGCTCAGATTAGCTGGGAAACTACGGATTCCTAACAGAAAAATACTTTTTCAACTAGGCACCACTGATCAACGACACACATTACCTAAAACTAATGAAAATGAGAAGAAACGCAAGGCTCCAAAAAGGCTTTTTTGCCAGTATGTCCAGAGGATGAACCATCTCTGTCAGGCCATCAGCGAGTCACTGCAGAGGTGCTTTGAAGATGATCATCAAGAGATCATCAGAAAGCAAACTGCCACTCAAACTTCCATGCAAACTCACATCTGAATGTTCAAAAGAGCAAATGTGACTTGTTCTTTTTTAGGAGTGAACTGTGCTAAATTAGATTTCTCTCCACACTACTAAGAGTTAAAAGCTTTGCCCTTAGGCATTAAACAACTAGGGACACGAAAAAAGTGGCCTCCAGTCAGCGAACTACTGAGACCCTTGTCTCATAATAACAACTACGGCAAGACAAACATGTACAAATTGTGTTGTGAGACGCTCTCCGTTTATTTTTGAGCACATTGTTGTACTGACAGATAACTACGAGAGAGAACGTATGTGCTATCCCCCGCCAGGTGAGCATGGCAGGCTAATGTAATCCTTGGCCTTGCTCTGGATGTCAACTAGTCATCAACCAGGAGGCATTTAGAGAAAAACAGTCTGACTCTGCGAAATCCCGTTTTGCCACAGCAGTATTTAAAATAAAGGAGATTCTGTTCTGTGACTTCAGATGCTTCCATCGTACATTTACACCTTTGATATTTAACAAGCATCACTCGACACAAACAGTCATCACGATGGGCACGTCTTTCCAAAGTGACTTCTCGAAGCACACGCCTACAGACTGGATTGCCACGCTGGCATAACTCTGTTATTTTTTTTCTTTTTGTTAAAAACAAACAAACAAACAAACAAACAAAAAGCTTTCAGTCGAGCATCATGCTATAAAAAAATCCTCAAAAAACAGCTTTGAGTGCGTTTTTTTGTTGCAATGCATAACCTTTTACATTCATTATCAGTTTAGGCTTAAAGTGTGCGCCTAGTAAAAAACTCAACACGAGGATTCAGAGTGATATTGCCTTGCAAAAGGCAGGAGCACGTTAAAACTGCACTGAACCCAAAGACAAACAGCTGGCTAAGTATACAGTATACTGATGTAACAGTCTGAAACTATAATGTATAACTACAATATCATAGTAAAGCTTTGCCACCTGCACATTTAATTAAAGTTTGTACCCGCCCCCCTTTTTAAAAAAATCTTTAAGAAGGAGGCAACATAAGACACAAGGTATAAAACACTGACCCACTGAATCAATCTATCTATGATAAGGGAAGTGGGCTCCAATAAAAAAAAGAAAAGGTCTTTCAATGTTTAAATGCCTAAAAAGATGACCAATATTTTATGTTAAAATGTGTGGATTTGACAAAAGTCAGAATATTTTATATCCACAGGCTGGCAGCCGGTGATGCGAGCTCCATTTCAGAGCTAAAAATGCTGCTTCGATGCTTCGTACAGAGAAACACTGACAAACATTTTATCATAGTGGCTCTAGCAAGAAAAGGATGCAGAAAGTGGAATTATTTTTAGGATTTTGAGCCATTTGCATTTTAAGAAAAGAACACCTCGTACTCCACAACAAACCCAAATCATCTCTTATAAATCACAAGAACTTTGAGGTCTGGGGATCCCAAAATAAAATACAGAGACCCCCTCCTAAAAATGTTACTCATCCGATCTGATGGCTTGCAGACATTTCTGTAAGCTCTCCAAGACTTTTCTTCAGTGATCACATTTTTCACTTCTTAAGTCTTCATCGACAGGCGGATGACAAATTAAAGGAAAACCCAGAAGCTGTTGGTATAGTTCACTCGTCTTATTAACGTAGTAGTCTTCCAGGGTTGTCCCCATCCACAGGGCGGTCCATCAGAGGTCACAGGGTGGTTGGATGAGTATGAAAATCATGTCAATAATTTTGCTAATGCCTGTGCAGTCACCTGATCTCAGCTCAGTTATACACTAATGGAAGATTTTGGAGACTTTCTACAACCATCATCCAAATGCCCCTTTTTTTTTTAAAGAAAAAAGGACAAAAAAAATAGTGTGCCATCCCTTCAGTAGATTTACAGAGATTTGTAGAACCAACACTAAGATGCAGTGAATCTGTTCTGATAGCTCAAATCTTCCCTAAGACCGATCGCTTTCTTTTTTTCCTTTAATTCGTCACTCATCCGGTTACACATGCTATCCCACTTTTCCTTCCTTCCATGGCTGTTTACTTACAGGGACTCCACAGTGATGATAGCCTCGTTTCTGTTAATGATGACGCTAGAAGGCGAAGAGACATGGCCGCGCTGCTCCGCGCAGTCGTCCGTGCTGGACGACTGTGCGGCGACCTTCTTTTGCTGGGAACAGTCCACGCCGTCCTGCAGCACCTTCTCCCCTTCCTTCACGACATCTTTCCCTCCCTTATCGAAGCGCCCCTTCTTTGGTTCCTCATCCTCTTGTTGCCCTCTTTTCACATGGCAGCGGCACACCTCAATACCCGAGTCACCCGTCAGCCGTCGATGCCGGAAATGGTCCTCCTCATCCTCGTCTTCGTCGTCGTCCTCCTCTTCTTCTTCTTTTTCCCTTTTTTGCTCCTCCTTGCCGCCGCAGTGCACAGAGACAGCCACGTTTGATAAGAGGAGAGCCTGCTTAGGAGCTGAGTGCAGGGGCCTGGTTTTTGGATCATGAGGTGACGTCTCTTCTTTCGCTCTCTGAAGAGCCATGGCTTCGAGTGGGTCCGATGGAACGAGAGGGTGGACTTGACCAGCGGGAATTGAAGATAGCAGCGAGAGGGGAGAGAGCGGAAGGCGAGAGGAGTGTGAAGGACGGGAGTGCAAAGTGAGAGTAAGTGGATGAGATGGAGGCGAGACTCCTTCACTACCGTTAGAGGAACATCTCTGCACCGGAATGACATCTGGAGTGACAGTAGGTATAACATCAGGTGGAACCTGCGAGGGTGGCGATGGCATCAGCGTGAAGGGGACCCCGACCCTTGGCACCACGGCCAAATCTCCTCCTGCTTCACTGGGCGTGGACATGTGGCTGCTGTCATACGTCTCATCCGTCACCTGGACAGAGAAGGAGGTGCTGGATGGGGAGGTGAGGGAGCAAGACTCACAGGAGCAGCTGGTGTAGTTATCAGAGCTCTGTGAGGAGGTCAGACCGCTGGGGCCGGGGCCCAAGTAGGGAGGGCAGGGGTGACGGTGGTGGTGATGATGGGGGTAAGAGGAGCTAGGACCTACTGTGGCACCTCCCTGCAGTGCAAAGATGGAGCTGTAAGGAGGGGGAGGGGTGCTGGGCTGCGCAACAACCTCCTCGTAAGAGGGCAACTTGAAGGAAGCCAGAAAACCTGTGACGAAAGAAACACACTTTTAGGCTTCAGCTCCGGGTACGCAGACTAGTGTTACATGTCAGTTAGCTTTCTCATGGGGTTATGCCTCATTGGTGTGGTGTGGCAAGCTCATTTGTAGTCAAAGCTTACTCCTCCCACATGCCAGGGCGGAGAGGGAGCTTCACGGTGAGATGGGTATGAGTGTGAACCTGCTGGCGTCACGCTCCTTTGGTTTTGTGTTATTTTTAGAATCTGTGAATTTTTCCTTCCCAATTTCTGTCTGAAGGTGTTTCTGCTATTCTAGCATGTGATGTCTATATTTTTCAAGTTTTGGGTTTGAATTCTTTACTATTCTATAGAGTGATCTCTGGCTTTACTTTATTCTTGTTCTCCTGAAGTCTTTTAGTTTTTGTGTTTTAGGTTCTTATCTCTGTTGTAAGTCGTTTTCCTTTGGGTCACAGTGGTCCCTCGTTTATTGCGGGAGTTACGTTCTAAAAATAACCCACGATAGGTGAAATCCACGAAGTAGCTAACTTTATTTTTTACATTATAGATGTTTTAAGGCTGTAAAACCCCCTCACTATAGGGTTGTGCGATATGACCAAAATCTCATATCCCGATATAAGAATTTTATCGTCCCGATAACGATATAAATCACAAAAATGTAACATTTTCTGTAAATTCTGTGAATCTCGACTTGCCGGAAGTGTTTCCAGCTGCGCGTCATGTAGCTGGAGTCGAGTGTTTTAACCGATGCATGAAACGATACATTTTTAGACGCAAGTTGTAACGGCCGCTGTTTTCTTTGTGAGTATTTATTACACGACATGCTGCAGGGAAAAGCCTGTTCTAACTTTTGAGTCTAAGGTTTATTTTTTAGCACCTGATGGCTCTTTTTTACTTGTCATCCGTAAATAATCTGCTCTTTCACGTGATTCAGTTTATTTTGAAAAGTCTCAACAGGATCTTGAGCTTTATTGTGAAAACTGTAAAAAAATAAATAAAATAAAAAAAGCATGCAAAATTGCACACAAAAAAATCTGTGAAACAGCAAGGCCGCGAAAGGTGAACCGTGTTATAGCACCACTGTATTTCTATTTTCCTTCCATAGTTAGTCACATCAAGACTCAAGAAACAACTTTTTTCCTATTACTTTCAGCAGTGCTTGTTCTCCAGCCGTCTTTCACTTCCCTAATTAACTCACAGTTTATAAATAGTTCAGTCTTCCTTATTGTCTGCTGTACCTCATGTTTCCCTTGAAAGTTTTCTAGCTCCTGTGTTTCATTTCTGTTGCTACATCAGTTATCAAAGTTTTGTATTTTCTAATACATGTCCATCAAAGCCTCCTCAGGCAAGCTGCAATAACATCTTTTAACAGATACTAAAACTCAGGATGTTTGCTCTCCATTTTTATTTTGTTTTAGTTCACAAAATTGGTTAATTCTTTTCCTTCCAAAAGTCTAGTTTTTATTTTTATTGTAGTTAACTAAAACTAGCTGTGCAAAAACATTTTAGTTAAGTATGAAACCTTGTGCTACATCTGGTGTTTGTTTACCACTTCTGGAATAGTTGGACGTATATGACGCAGCATGTGAAAGACCATCCAAAATGATAACCTTTAACTTTGTTTCCTAAAATGTCAAAACTTCTAGATTAACGTAATTTTTAACTGTGTCCATTCTTTGCGTGATCACGGTTTAATAACAATGCAAATAGGTTTCACTAGGTTTACAAGAAGCTGTCAATCGATCACAGTCCACACAGTTTTTCACCACAGGCAAAAGACGGAAAGCATCACTAATGGAGTAAATCTGCGGTAGACTTGAGAGATGTTTGCCGATAATAGAATTTAGATAACAAACATGTCCTCAAATGCATCTTTGCTCTGAGTTCTGTCTGTGCCTTTGGCTGGCTTTTGCGCTGCATCACACACTGGTGAGTTGCAAACAGACTGATGTGCACACCAAAAGCTTCTATATGAAGATTTTTACTCGCTGTTACATTACAAGCATGAGCCTCTTTCCTCAATTAAAAACTCCACAAAACAGTTCATTTAACAAAACACGCTTACATTTACTGCTTTATTACTTCCATATGATGCCTGTTAACAGACTTATTTTGAAGTATCTAAATGTAGGCATATTTCTATTTCCTCAGAAAAAGTGGTGCAAGGAAATCATAACGCATGCAAAGTCTGTGGAACTGATTAATTTAGTATTCAAAAGCTACAGCATGTGCGATTTAAAATGAAGCAAACATACTGAGGTCCAGCATTGATGAAGGGTAGTTGCAAGCGCCGTTGTAAGCGATCAGATTGATTTCTCTTTGCCTCTGCTGCTGTTGAATTCTCAGCTTGGCCCGGCGGTGGCGGTAAGCACAGAAACAGCTGAAGAGGATGAGCACCGTCCACAAGAGCCAGAACCCTGTAGAAAACAGGAAATGAGTGGCCATCGAGATAAAGAAAACAAACAAACAAAGGAAACGTAACCTTCAGGTCTGTTAGCTGAATTTCATCTCAGATTTACTCGGCTTTCACACAAGTTTTGCTTTTTTATCAAAGGACTCATTGAGCTTTCAGGCGCATCAGGTAACCAACAGCCCAGCGCACACACTATTCAAATTTTCTGTTTGTGCAAGCGAGCCAATCCTAAAGCAGCTGTCTTAAAGACGGGGGAAGGACACATAAAAGCACCGCACCAAGGCACATTTCAATAAGGAGAGATAAGGAAGAACTGAACACGATTTATGGAGGAATGTGACTAGACTCTGACGACCTATCACGGCAGCGGGGAATCCCAGCAGCGATAGGATTTAGGACAGGAACACCCAGGGTGGTTGCGAAGATGAAGACTGAGGGTTGGGAAAGTGGTAGCAATGTAAAGACCAGAAAGCAGCCGAACCCCCAAGACGACAGATGATAGATTACAGATCTTCCTTACTGAACGTAAACATTAAGGATTATTTTAAACTGAACCATGTAAGAACTAGAAACACTCCAAGAGCGCAAACCTCCACCAAGAAAGGAAGATGTGTAACATCAAAGTGAGGTCAGAGGTCAAATATGACATAAAATCTGGATGCAAACTGTAATGTGAGATTTTGAATCCGAACATAACAGTATCATCTCCTACAGGTTGCCAATATTAACAAAATTTAAATTTTTGAAATTTGACCTTTGTTTGAATTTAAAGGAGAGGTCAGCGGTCCAAAGTAACATAATATTTAAAATCTCCATATATCGTTCCCTATATGTCCATATGCTGTCAATAAAAACACTTTAGCCTTCAGATCAATCTACTGAATTTAACCTCCTAAGACCCGAACTCTTTCATGGCATGCATTTTTAAATTCTCTTTGCCATTTGGGCTGATTGGGACCTGATTAATGTAAAAACAAAGAATTACCAGATTTCTTTTTTTTTTACCTGATTTTTGTTTCTGAGAGAAATGAGATCCACATATGAGGATATTTGCTTTAAATTTAGATAGAACAGAGGTAGTATAATGTCCTCGTAAGTGGAAATCAGGCCCTTGTAGAGCAAAATTTTGTATTTTGGTCTAGAGAACCCAAAATGTGATGACCACATATGTGGACGCCAGGTCCTAGGAGGTTAAAGTAGAGGTCAAATGTGACAATGTGGTATTTCCTATGTTTTTGCAGTACACATCTAATTTGTAAGCATCATAGTTTCTAGGTTAGAATGTTTTTTGTCAGTTTTCGACCATTAAATCATTAAGTTGACATCGAAAGTAGTGCTTTAATGGGTCTATTAAAAGAAACCAGAGATTTCTTCTGGTTCTTCCTGTTAAAAGGGAGTTTTTCCTTTGAACTGTCACCAAGTGCTTGGTCATCTGGGGTTGTCTGAGTGTTTATTATGATTATGATGATTATGATTATTATTATTATTATTATTATTATGATTATGATTATAATAATAGGGTCATGTTGTTGTGATTTGGTGTTACATAAATAAAACTGAATTGAATGTAAGCCAAATTTTAATGGATTGTTAACATGACCGCACTCTACACGCCTACGATGTTTTATCAGAATTCATTCGAAGCTTTTTAATGTACCACGTTTACAGACAGGAAGAATGACAGCTACCAAAGGCTATAAAAAACATCACCTCCTTGGCAGAGGCAACAACATTAGTAGATTATGAGACCAGGACTTTAGAGCTGCAGGTAAGCATAATAGGACACCTTGAATGTTTCCCAGCAGGTCTGAGTAATGAACGATAAACAGCCATTAAATCAGAACCCTTTCCTCAGTAGCACAGCAGAGAAGAAGCGGTCAGTTGACTCACACCAGAGTTCATAGTAGTAGGTGCAGCAGCCCGTCTCCCCGCAGCAATGTCCCGTTTCACACAGGTAACCTGGACTGTTGTTCACTCCAGGACAGTACTTTGGATGCCTCGCCATCTAATAGATAAAACACCACATCGCAATGTAACCACAGTGGAAATATTGTAGGAAGGTCTAAACTGGAGCCCAGTGCTAATCGTTGCACCGCCAAGATGTCCAAAATCCAAAATCCACTGTGGAAACTCTGATCAGAAAAAAAAAAAAAAAAAAAAGCAGCCTTACTGACAAAATAGTAAAATTACAGTAAATCTATTTAGCTTGCCTGTATAGATAACACATCTGGTATTCCTATGCTCTATCAATTTCTTCCCCCACTCCAATTACAAAGCAACATTTGCTTAATTTGTAGATGATGTCCCCTCTCTCTCTTTCTCTCTTTTTACGTCTATTTTGGTTTTGGTGTTCACAGATGGATCATGAAGTTAACCATTTATTAGTTGTGTGTTTCTGTTGTTTGTTAATGAAGCACACAGTAAGTCTAACCAAACTTTAAACTACTGATACACACACACTTTTATGTGTACCTGAAACCCTAGAAATAAAAAATAGTTATCAAAAGCATCATCAGGTGAAAAGTATTATTTTATATTTCATATTAAATCTCTGATACTTTTCTGTTAACAATGAAATAAACAGTTATTGCATCTGTAATCTTACTTTTTATATGAGTGCATATTTAATGGCAGCTGCGGGTAAAAAAGTATTTTAAAAAATGTTTTAAAAAGCCTCCCACCTTATTGATTGTGCTCATTTCGATCTGTTTCACAGGCACCTATAGTGAGAAAGGGAAGAAACTAAAGCAAGTGAAAACCCAAACATTAAAAATGTGCACATCATAAAAAGCCATCAAATTTCAAAGCTTTTACATTATAACAACCTCAATGAGCTCAGACACTTGAGCAAAGCCATAAACCATACTAATAAAGCACTGAGGAGAGGTTGCTAAATCTGTCATGTGCATAGTTACCACACAAGACCCAAGTGCTAACAAATAATTATGCATTACTATAGCAACCACTGAGGAAAAGGCTCTGAGGCCTTTTTACCCATGTGGACAATATTTAGTTGTGGTTAAAGGTTGAACTCCCTACCGTAGCTTCTTCGGTTACATCCAGCCCTTGCAGGGACATAGTCATCTAGTAAAAGGCAGAGAGAGAAAACAGTTAAAATGGAGCTTAAAAAAGTAAAGGGAAAACAAAAGATATGATGTGTTGTTATTACAGTAATTCAAGCATATAAAGTTGGCCACTAAAGACCCATTTTCCAGTATTAAGCCGGTGGCTACTACTGACTTTTCAAGAAGAAAGAAGGGAAGGTCGCTCATACAACCGTTCCCTGTGCGCTCCCCGTTTCAAATACATGCCTGTAACTACCAATTATTTTCATTACTCATTAATCTGTTAGTTAACTGTTAGAGTCATAAAACATCAGAAAAGTACCCCACGTCTATTCTCAAAGCTCAGCTTCACTCATATTATGATTGAAACAGTGCTGATCACAGTCTGCATACTTTGTGTGTGTACAATGCGCACATATCTGTGCAACTATTCTGAGTAAGAGAATCACCTCTGCTCTCTATTCATGTCAGTGACCTAAACGTTCATGAATAATCCAACTCCACATGCTTCTCTGACAGTGAAGCGTATTTAGCCAAGAGACACTTGTGTTTACTGTTATTTAGTATAATATGTGGCACACAACTCTGCAGTACTGTATAGTATCCACTTGTAACACCTGATGCATCCACAGGGCAATTAACATTGCATCACAAAACATTATGTGACATTAGTGGACCTGACACCTGACAAGGGCAGACAGGCTCCAAATAAGTACCTGGCATTATAGCAGACACAGGAAAGGATACATAACTCACATTTTTCTCATCAGAAACTGGTGCGGTTGTAGATAGAAATATGTGTATATGATTACAACCGCTTTCCTTGAGATGCTTTTATAGAAAACTGCTTTTCAATTCAATTTTATTTATATTACACCAAATCACAACAGCGGGAAAAACGTTGTTTCAGGAAGAAACCTGAAACAACGTTTCTTCCTGGGGGTGACGGGAGGGATACAGGAGAAAAGACACACTGTGGAAAAGAGCCAGAGATTATTAATAACTAATGATTAATCCAAAGTAAATGTAGAGTGCTGTATAAACAGTGTGAGTGTGAGTAGGTGAAAAAAGATAGGCGGAAAAGAAACAGTTCAGATAGGAATCTTATGGGAAGCCCTCCAGCAGCCTTGGCTCGTTGCAGCATAACTAAAGGAGGATTCAGGGTCACCCGATCCAGCCCTAACTATATACTTTATCAAACTGGGAAGTTTTAAGCCTAATTTTAAAATTAAAGAGGGTGTCCGTCTCCTGAATCCAAACTGGGAGCTAGTTCCACAGAAGAGAAGCCTGAAGGCTGAAGGCTCTGCCTCCCATTATACTTTTAAATATGCTAGGAACTACAAGTAAGCCTGCAGTCAAGAGGGAGCCACTAAAGAGAAACTAATATGCTTCCTTTTTCTAGTCTCTGTCAGTAGATTTGCTGTAGTATTTTGGATAAACCAAAGGCTTTTCAGGGTGGCACGGTGGTTAGCGCTGTTGCCGCACAGCAAGAAGGTCCTGAGTTCAACTCCACCATGAGGCCGGGGTCTTTCTGTGTGGAGCTTGCATGCTCTCCCCATGTTTGCGTGGGTTCCCTCCAGGTTCTCTGGCTTCCTCCCACAGTCCAAAGACATGCAGTTTGTGGGGATCGGTTAATTGATTAATCCAAATTGCCCAGCGTGAATGGTTGTCTGTCTCTGTGTGTTAGCCCTGCCACAGACTGGCAACCTGTCCAGGGTGAACCCCACGTCTCACCCTATGACAGCTGGGATAGGCTCCCGCGACCCTGAAAAGGATAAGCGGAAGGGAATGGATGGATGAAGGCTTTTCAGTGAGTTAAGGGCAACCTGATAATAACAATGCATTACAATAGTCCAGCCTAGAAGTATTAAATGCATGATCTAGTGTAGAGCTGGGCGATAGAACGATAACGATATGTATTGCGAAATTAACTTTTCTATCGAGGAAAAGTTAAACTATTGCGACAGGCCTCGTCTCTCTTGTCCTCTTTAAAAAAAAAGAAAAAAAAGAAAAAAAAAGAACAACAGCCAATCCAAATTAAGTAGCGCAGAGCCGAACCAATCACAGCCGCAGCGTCACGTCACGTGACTTGTTACGTACAGCACAAGTGCCAAGCCGCACATGTGTATTTGTTTGAAGCAGCCAGCCACCGTGCCGCCCGGGTAATGGAGGAAATGAGTGTGCCGACTAGAGAAAAATCAACCGAGAGCGTGACCGAAGGTTACCGAAGAGAAAACAGATGATGGTTCCAATGCTGGAGAGATTGTCGAACAGAAGGGCCATAGAAGTTCCGTAGTGTGAAGGTATTTCGACTATTTCAAGTCTGACAAAAAACAGAGTAGCGCGCACTGTAAATGTGCCGAAAGCAAGTCTGGAAATACAATAAAGCGGTGCATGCTCAATCTCTGACTGGAAGCGCTAATTCGTCATTCGGCTTTTGTCAGACTAAAGTAACTGTTAAAACTGTTTGAAAAGCTCAGCTATACAACAAGGAGAGATTGAGAATTTCCTTTTAGTGCTCAGTTTATTTGATATTGACAAAAGTTAGTCAATTTTGTCTGTTCTTCTGTAAAACAAACTAAGATTTATTTTTAGAATTAATATTTGTTTCTAAGTGGAATTGACAATTTAGTCTGTTTCGTTTGTTCTATTTTGAAACTTAAACGCTTTAGCGGCTGCCTTTTGTGTAGTTTGCAATATTTGCCTTTATTTATCTGAAAAAGTCTCATGTTCCTTAAGTACATCTACCCTGTTGAACTTATTATGGGAAATAAATATTTAAATAAAAACAAGCTGCTGATTATTTCACATTTTACTTGTGAGCAACGGCACATTTAAATCTTACAAATATAGTTATTTGGCTTATATCGTGATAGATATCGTTATCGCCTGAAATGAAAAAAACATATCGTGATATGAAAAAATCTTATATCGCCCAGCTCTAATCTAGTGTTTCAGTGTCACTCTGAGACAGGATGTTTCTCATTTTAGAGATGTTGTGGAAATGCAAGAAAGCAGTCCTACATATTTGTTTAAGATGCGTTTTGAAAGGCATATCCTGGTGAAAAAATAAATGAATAAACCCCAAGAGTCCTTAGTGTTCCTGGAGGCCATCCAGAGTAAGCATCTGGTTAGACACCATGTTTCTAAGATTTCTAGTACCAAGTACAATGACTGACTTTAGAAGCAGGAAATTAGGGCCTCATTGTCTTTGATACAGTATTTGGCATTTGTCATCTAGCTTCATGGATAGATAAAGCTGGATGTCATCTGCATAACAGTGAAAGTATATGCTATGCCCTCGAATGATACTGCCTAAAGGAAGCATGCATAATGTAAACAGAATTGGACCTTGCACAGAACCAAGTGGAACTCCATAATTAACCTTAGTGTGTGAAGATGACTCCCCATTTCCATGAACAAATCAAAGTCTATTAGATAGATACAAAATGTTAAAATTTCCATAAAAACAATTCCTGGATTCTAATCTTGATGTACCAACCAGGCAAAATCTTTCCCTCCAAATATCAATATCAATTCCATTTTTGATTTCAGTTTTAGCTATCCAGCACCAGTTTACAGTAACAGTTGTCTCAGGGTGCTGTATATTATAAATTAAAGCCCCTATATTGTTAGTAAGAGAACCCTAATCCTCACACAATCCATTGTAAGCAAGCATTTGGTGACAGTGGGAAAGAAGAACTGCTGTTTTAACAGGATGAAATCTCCAGCAGAAGCAGCCTCAATGAGGGGCAGCCATCTACCACATGGATATAAGAGGAAGTACTAAGGAAAATGAAGGGAAGTATAGGGGAACCACAAATGATAAACAAGGCAATAAACAAAGAGGCAGCAGATAATAGTTTCTGACATGCAGTAGTTGGATATGTTGTTTGTCCCTTCTCTTTCAGCTCTCTTTTATAATTTAGGCTTACGCCTTTGGAGGTTAACTAGAAGATTGGATGTGGTAATGAGATGACCCTCAACAAACTGGGAGCTGAAGGCTCTGCCTCCCATTCTGCTTTTAGAAACTCAAGGAATCAAAAGTAAGCCTACAGCTTGAGAACAAAGTACTCTCTTAGGATATTATGACACTATGGCGTTTAAAGATATAATAAGGCCTAACAGGATTTTGTTTTTTAAAAAGAAAGATTTTAAAATGAATTCTGGACAAATACAGTAGAGATTCTTCTGTGAACTGATAAATATTGGGTTATGTTACCTACCGTTGCAAATACCAGTGTCAAATGTAACAACCTCTGGGGACTTGGCCTATACTGATGGAAAACATAAAGAGTCAAGACAGGAAATGTTCTGTCATAAATACCATCAGGTTGAGTTCCTATGTGCTTCCTGAGAGGTAAGCCCACCACACGGCACAGGATATGCATACAAGTGTGATGAGAAGTCATTCAGGCTTCCTCAGATACCGCAGACTAACCACAAATGATTTCCACCCAAGGGTCCTGACAAGTCTCCATAACTTTGCTTACAAAACCCCCCAAAAGAATAGTAAAAAACAAACAAATAAACAAAAAAAAAAAAAAAAATTATGTGCAAATGGCATCATTTTACTTTCAAAGCTTTTCTTAGCAAAGTCAACCAGTTCCCCAATGTTTAAAATGTAAACAGACCAAGTTCCTCGAGCAGGAAGAACACTGAGGAGGCTCAAGTGTTATACACAAATATTTACTGCAACAAGGCCAACCAAGGAGGACAGAGTGCAACAAAACAGGTCAACATGTGAAACCACCGTCCAATACGACAACAGGACACATTTATACAAACACAACTCATTCATGTGTACTGCACAGTTTTTCCCTCTCTGAAATAGTGCAGGTAAAGTGCTGTGAAAAGTATTTGCACCTTTCCTGATTTCTTTTTTCCCTCCATATTTATTACACTTACATGTTTCAGATGTTTTTAAATCATGATTTGTCCAAACCTACCTGGCTCTATGTGAAAAAGTAATTGCCCCCCCTTGTTAAATCATGAATGAACCACATTGACCATATGAGTTCAGTTTTACTTGCCACACTCTGGCCTGATTAATGGTGGACCTGTTGAATCAAGAAATCACTTAAACAGAGCCTGGAAAGGGTACAAAGCCAGTTATAAAGCTTTTGGAGTCCACAGAGTCACAGTGAGACCTATTATTCACAAATACAGAAAAACGATTATTTGTCTGCAGACAGACGCTGAGTCGCTACACTCCTGCATGTATGCTCAGTAGGCACCACTGAGTGTCTCTGGTAAATGACCTCCTCAGACTGACCTCTTGTGACCCTGCCTAAGGAAATAATTATCAGCAACTGGAAGCCCAAAATAACCATTGTGTAAAACACTCTAGTATTCAGACCTTTCTCTAGCACATTCCACTTCAGAGCCTTAAAATGCTCCACACTTTATATTTTCTCATGACCAAGCTGAATTTTAGTTAAAAAGTCAATGCAACAGCATCAGCAAAGCTTCTTTATTTTACCCTCAAAAAGCCATATTCATTCACTTTCATTTCCCTTAGTTATCCATGCCTCAGCAGTTTGAGAGTCACTGCAATGCTACAGTAAATAATTACTCACAATGTCAACCATCACAAATACAAACAACCTAAATGGAGCCCTATTTATCAACCGAACAGAGACACCCAATTAATCTGCCTGTGAAATAAACCACACAGAGTAACAACAGCAATCAACAATTAATCAGAAGACTAGCAAACAAAACAACGTTACGACCTGCCTGTGAGAAACTCAGCGGCTGGTAGAGAGGGGGAAACTTATCCATATCATGGAACCGCAATGTGTGGGAGAAGCAACAATGACATTTAAAATCATATCCAGCCAGAGGTCAAAGACACACTTTTATGTTTCCATGGAGTTGCAAGACACTCAACTCAAGACACTCACACACTCAACGGCATAGCAGGTACGGTACTTTCCCTCGTTTCCCTAAGGGTCACTGCAACGGATGGATTTTTAAAATCTTAACAACATCAACAGTTTGCATATTACGATGAGTAATTGACTATAAATAAATAAAAGCAGCTCTTGTGAGTCTTTTTATTAAAGTAAGATCAAGCTATGTAAAAGCTTAATTGTAAAAAAAAAAAAGTTGGGATGTTGAGTAAAACTTAAATAAAAATAGAATCAATGATTGCAAATCTCATAAAATTGTACTGCAGGCAGGCCAGTTCAGCATCTGAACTCTTTGATTTGGAAGCCATGCTATGTCATAGATGCAGTTTAGCGTTGTCTTGTTGAAATATGGAAGGCCTTCTCTGAAAAAGGCATCTTCTGGATGGGAGCACATGTTGCTCCACCATTAATGCTAAACTCTTTCAGCACTGAGCGAGTCTTTCCAGATGTGAAAACTGCCACGTCGACAGGTGCATGCCATCAGCGATGCTGACCTTTGAACTGAGCACTGATAACAAGCTGGATGCTCCTTTTCATCTTTAGTACGGAAGACGTGGTGTCCTTGTTTTCCAAAAACAAGTCTAAAACGTTAATTTCTCTGACCACAGAAAAGCTTTTTTTTAAATACACCACAGTCAAAGAGCTTTGGTCCAGAGAAAGATGGACTTTCTGGATAATGTTCCCGTCTGGCTTTGTTTTTGCTTGATAGAGTTTTAACGTGCCTTTGTGCATGGCATGGTGAATTGTGTTCACCATGATTTCTGGAAGTGTTCATGAGCCCCTGCTGTGATTTCCATGACAGAATCATTCCTGTTTTTAAATGCAGATCCACTTGAGGGCTGGAAGATCGTGAGCTTTTTGGCCTTGTTCAATGCACACAGAGATTTCTCCAGATTTTCACAGTCTTGATGATATTATGGATTGTATATGATGAGATATTCAAAGTCTTTCCAATTTTACATTGAAGAACATTATTCTGAAATAGTTCTGCAACTTGTAGACAGCTTTCTGCATTACTGGTGAACCTCTCCCTGCCTCCCTAAGATGCTCTTTTTATACCCTATGATGTTACTGATCTGTTTCCATTTAACCAAATTATTTGGAAAATTTTCTTCCAGCTTTCTTTTTTAGCACCACATACTTTTCCAGCTTTTTGCTACCCACATTTCCGCTTTGAAATGTGCTGCTGTCTTAAATTCTTAAATTCAATTCAGCTAAATTTTTTCATGATAAAGTAAAATGTCTCAGTTTAAACATCTGATGTGTTTTATATGTTCGACTGCAAATAAAATATAGGATTATAAGATCTGCATTTTACACAGTCTCCCAATTCATTTAGAACTGGAGTTGTATTCACTGAATACTTTCAGACAACACACTCAAAGCAGAGAACAACACAGTCATTGAAGAAACCACTTCCCCAGTTCAGTAGAATAATGTTCTTCTTCTTAACAGCCAAGATTCACAAGGTGTCTTGCATTAAAAAGCTCTTGTTTGTCCATTTGCAGGTTTTTAAGCCACATTGCTAAACAAGGAATTTTTACTTGTCCACAAGTCTTGAAAACTACAATCTAAAACTGAAATACGGCAAATCATAACCAAAAATTCATTAATTTAGTGTCTAAGTTTAAATTAATATAAACCAAGAATCTTTGCTTTTTCTTAAAGGATTTGCACACCAATCCTGTTATGTCTAAGATATTCGTTGTACACGACCACGTCTACAAGTCAAACTTACAGATATTTTGCATTGGCCACAGACTTACAGACAGCCTTCCCAATGTTAAAAATAATTAAATATAAAATAAAACAGAGACCTAAGCTGACTGACTGCAGTGGTGCACAAATACACGTGCTGTCTCGTGTATGTCACAGATGTAATGACCAAAAGGTGACGAAATAAAAATAATAATAATATGCCGAGGTCACTGCTGTTTGTCAACAACCCCACAGGCCGAGGGAAGCATGTTGCTCTGCAGAACAGCTGCTGACAGCTGCGTGCGCATCAAATGTAAAGCTGTGCAGTGCATTACCTCCATAGTCTGCAGCCCGTGGCAGAAAGTCAGCGTTTTCTCTGGATCCATGGCTAAACCCTCATCACCACTGTCCCATTCCACAGACAAGACAGCATCCCCATCCGCCATTCCCCCCAAACGGGCTGATGCCCCTCCCCGCCTCCGCTGCACGCTCCGGTGTACTGGGGCCGCTCTCTCGGTGTATTTTACGGCTGGACCTGCGCAAATTCACAACACAGACGGCTCAGTCGGCTCCTGTTGTTTGCTGTAGTAGAAGGAAGATGTTTCACTCGTAGAGACGGACGGAGCCGAGCATGATGTCATGCTTTTTTCCCCCCAGCCACCACAGTACTTACACGGGAGCGCTGTATGCTTTGATTGGCCGGAGCTCCCAGCAACAGCCTCAGAGAGGCTGCTTTCACGGTCCACACGGTGTTGCTCTATTAAACACAAATATAACCACAACGAAATAAATAGTGGCAAAAATATAAGAGCTTTGCCCGGGTATGTTTTTTTGCTGAGGCAAAATAAATGTCTGAATCTACTTAGTTTATATAAATATTAACAAATTAGTATTGAAATTATGAAAATAATGTTCTTAAGAGCTCAACTTTTGTAAAACTTTTGCAGCACACCTACCTGTATCAGATGCGAGTTAAGTTTTCAGTTCTATTTGACATTATTTAATAATATAACTTCCAAATAAACTGCATGCATCGCAACATTTCGGAACGTTTATTTACAACGGAACTGCTTCGATACTGTAATTATTAGCCGCAAAAAGCTGTGACGGCCTCCTAAGGCTAAATTGCTTGTTAAGTCCCAGCCAATCAGAATGCCCCCTGTTGCCACGAGGAGGCTGCTGGCGTGCAGCACGAGCGGAAACGACCGCTGCTGAAGGACGGTGACACTGATTGATAGATCGATTTATTTATTAATTTTAATGTTGTTGTTTTTTCAGGTATGCGCGCGCGCAGGCAACCACGTAAAGTAAGTAAATTTAAAAATTGTTGTGCTTTATGTTGTTGTTCGTTTATGCTGTGTTTGTTACAGGGGCGTAACAAGTCAGTTCTAGGCCCCGAAGCAGATATCTGTGTACAGCTTTAGCCTTGAAGTGGAGCAGCATGGAAACTGTACAAGCAATAGATAGAAGAAGAAGAATGAACATGGAAAGCTTGAAATTAGCTGAATACAAAAGGCCAGAACAATTGGAAAAAATTGCAATTTTTCCAGTAAAGTTCAACAATTGAATCAAATATTTTTGAACTTTACTTTCTTTGAAGCGCTGAAAGGATCAATACTGAATTTGTTATATGCTGTCTTTTGAAAATGAATTTCAGATATGGAATTTATGCCTTTTTGTTATTGTAATGTCTTCACTGACAACCAAAGTCAGAGGTCAGGGGATTAGGCGTGTTCACGTTAGCTTAACTACACTTTGGCTCCTCCATCAGTCAGACGTTACGCCTTTGGTTTGTTACATGGTAACTTTGTCCAAGTTGTTACTATTTTCACTGCTTAGGCAGTGTTTCAATTAATTTGTTGTTGCATCCACCCGTTTTTGGTGTCAGTGGTTGTGAGGAAAAGTGACCAAAATTGTTAAATAGAAATCATCTAATTGTTTTTATCGCATTTGTCAGCATTTTTGTTTTGTTTTTCTATTGGTTTGTATGACTTAATGCGTATTCTGTCCTAAAACCCAAATTCCAAATCCTTTCATTAACTGTGCTGCCAGACCCAACGTGGGTAGAAACATAGCCAGCAGTCCACCACAAGAGGGCAGCAGACAACATGCTTTTGCTTTTGGAGGCTTTTTTCCCCCCCCTTCAGGGTTCAATGACCTGTTGTGGAAAACAACACTTAAGCTCAAAGTGAGCAAAACGAGGGTAGTTACAGATGTATACATTTGTAGTTAAGGAAGTCATTTAGTCTTTTTTTGTCTCTTATTCATTGTGACGCACAGCCTCTCCTTATGTTCTCTTCAGTAGGTGTGTTTAAAACCCTTGAAACAAAAGGTTAAAAAAAGACTCTCTAAGCTGCTTTTGTTGCCACACCTATAGTTTTCTCCACGTTTCACACCTGTGGTTGAAATCCCTCACTGTGTAATGCACATTTTAGAGCTTACACACTGGTTTTGATTCATCTTTCTAAGGTAAACCCAGTTAATTAGCATGGATTATAGGTTGCACTCATTATAAGGGTGTGTTATCTACTTTATTTGTAAAGGCACACGTGTTGAGATGGTGTCACAAATGAACTTTAACATTTCTCAGTTTTGGTGAGTATGCAAAGTTTGAAAATGTTTGCAGCTCCACACACACGAGCCAAGACAAATAATTTCTTTCCTTCCTTCTTTTTATACTGTCGCCTCATACCAGCTCAACTGTGGCACTGGACCCAGGTTTACTGTAATTTACAGAGCACTAAAGAGAAGACGATTGGTCAACTTGTTTGTGACAAAAATACACTTCCTCCACTCCATTTTATGCACATGAATGCCCACACGCACACATACACACACGCATAAAAAAACAATATGCTTTTGCATACAAGAAACGGTCCAGTTTCTGTTTAGAATTCGCACACTTCATTGTAAACTTTTACATCCCTCGACTGATTTGTGAGTCAAACTGTGCAATATGATTTAGAGGAAACTCAAAATGAAACTAATTTCATATTTTGTGTATTTCCACAGTGAGGTTGGTGTTCTATGTAATAATTACTCTGGCTAATTGCTTTGTAACTTCTCTGTAGCTCATGAAATTTCCAGGTTACATAAATTTCACGCTAACTGTCTGAGACGTGACCATGCAGCACATGTCTTCCTCTTCTTCCTCGCAGTCTCACGTCAGAGTGTTTTCTCTTTAAATTCTGAGAGGGGAAGTAGGTACTGCACAAAGCAACATACATGCATATATGTCAGAATAAGGCTGGCATCCAGATCCAGCAAATCATTTTTCTACAGGCATAATTTAAGAGTTACTTGTTTTCTGTTTTCCAGGAAGCCCAAATCATCACCCTTCCACCGCCATGCTTAATAGATGACATGATATGTTTGTGCTCATATGCTTTGTTTGCTTTTTCACCAAACATGGAGCTGTGCATTATGTCCAAAGGACACTGATCAAGATTTCTAGAAGATGCAACTTTGCAAACCTAAGACATGCTGCCATGTTCTTTTGTAGAGAGAAATGGCTTTCTTCTAGAAACTGTTCAGTCTTTTTCTAATTGTGCTGTCATGAACTTTACAGGCCTCAGCTAGCATGGTAAATGTTAAGAGTCTGAGATATCACATCGGGGGTTTTCTGGAGTTTCTCTGAGCATAGCACGATCAAACCTTTGCTTGGACGTCCACTCCTGAGAATATTTTGGCACCTGAATGGTCCAGACCAGCAGACTGTCAAAACCTTTGCTATTACAAAGGTAGTCACACTTGCTGATTGTAAGTTAATCAAGTGCATTTGACTCTTAATTTCTATGAAAGCAGCATTCCTTTTTAAACGATTCAGATATGAAATATAAAAAAATAAATATAGATTTTCACCCATCTTATATCTGAATCAATTGTAGTTCCACAGACGTGTAAAGCAAATAGGATAATAATACAATAAAAGGACAGCTTATGTCTGTGATTAAGCGCAGATGGAGACTAAACTTGAGTTCATATTGCAGACTTTGACACAGTTATCAATAAAACGATTATATTACTGTGAAGACCGTTTCCTGTAGCTATGCGTGCTGTCATTTTTAAACCTATCAAACGCTAGGTGCTCGTAGGGCTCAGCACCGGTGTCACGGCAGACAACAGACCGGGAAAAGGCACAAGTGGTGTAACTTCCCCTTTCTCTATAAATCTCCAACAGAAAGCCCAAAGGAAGACGTCACCAAAGCTTAATAATTTGCTAATGCCAGGAAATGCAAAGTGGTCTAGCACTGCAAAAACAGCATGCATCTGTCTGCACACACCACACTGTCAATTCACATCCTGTGTCTCGTGGTCATGTGACATTTAAAAATGCCACTGTAAATGACAGCACAGTGCACAGTGGGTCCCTGATGGGCCCCTGAAGGGGAGAGCGAAATTCCATACGCTTAGCATTAGTATCAGCCATATTTCCAAGTAGTGAAGGAGCACTGCATGACAAATTTTAACTTTGTTTGCCTTTTTTTCTTCATGCAATCTCCTTTAATCGTATGCATATGCTTGACTTTTGAGAAAGCTACTAACCCACAGGTGTCCTTGCGATGCTTTACTGGTTTCTAAAGGCCCTGTTGTTTCCCTGAGTTTGACCTGCTATTTTAAAGCATGCAAAAACCACAGGTTCTTAATTCACTCAGACGTCTAATGAGAGCTCTGCAGATTAAAATCATTGATAAAATTCAGCACTGTAACATCAAATTGATTGTCTCTGTTTGAGTCAGCAGCCTCTTTTTTTTTTGGTGATTTTTAAATGCGCCATGAATATTGTGTGGCATAGTCCTAGATTGATATATTTCAAATCAGCTGATCTGAAGGGGATTTATTGACTTTGAGATATCTTTTATTTGATCTATTGTCTGGTATGGTATATTTTAAAGGACCAGTCAGAGTTTAAAAAATTTAATAAACTTTTAAGTGAATATATTGGAGAAAATAACTAATCCAGTGTTTGCCTGATAGCAGACAGAACTGTCAACCCACTGCGCTCAATTTAAATCTTCATTCGGCTCGGTGGAGAGGTCACTTGCAAAGGTCGAAGCTCAGTCCTGTGCACAAACGATGGCTATGTGTTCATGCCCCTTAAAATTTGTCTAAGAAGAACCTACATGCTCATAGTTACACCCACGGCCAATTTAGAAAAACAAAATTAACCAAACATGCATTCCTTTGGACTGTGGGAGAAAGCCAGAGTACCAGGAGAGAACTTAGAGACACATGAGGTGAGCATGCAAACTCCACACAGAAAGGCCTCAGCTGGCCAGTGGATTCACCCCAGGACCTTCTTGTTAATCACCAAAACACTGAGCTGCACGTAGGACACTCAACTATATTCTTATTATAGTGATCATAGTGTATGGCTGTCTATTTCCAAAGCCCTCCTAGACATGTTAATCAATGAATTTGTTTATGTAAAACACTCTTTTGGAACAAATCGTAAGGGTTTTTGTAAGTGAACTAAAGTCCATGTAACACAAAGCCACAGCACCCAAAAGATGGAAGGCTGACGTCATAGTGCCAGAGACCATTGCATGGATGGCAGCATGAGGAGGACCAAGACAACAATAGGCAGGTGGTTTTAATGATGTAGTTTCTGTATGGATTTGGTCTGTATCCAGATTTGACAGTTTTGTTTTGTTGCCTGCTCTGATTTTAAGATTGAAGAATTTCTCAATGCTTAATTCATTTTATATCAATTGCAAGACTCAATACATTAAGGCACTTTAAAATTTATTTGCTGTTTCTACAAGCAGCCCTTGGGCAATTTCTAATTTCTTGTCTCATCAGTCGGTTGGTGGTGATACATGACATTTAGCATGAGGCCTTTGAAAGATCCTCCTCCAGCTGTCCCTGGTTAAGAAACACAAGAGTCACTGGATCAGCGTCTTTGGGCTCTTTGTTTGAAGTATGATGGCAGTGTGTTATTAGAGCCACTGTAAATCAGCTGTGCCTGTGCTAATATACTTCAGCTGTCAAACAACTACACAGAGACACACACAGAAAAGTGTTCCTCTGATGTTTGTAAAGGATCACAACTCTAATCCGGGAGCAAACATTTGTCATTATGTTCTGCAGCAGCACAACCCTTCACCAACATACAAAAACTCAATACTGGTCAATATTCACACACGCACACACACAATGGGATTGAGGGCTTTTACACTCTCATTGTCATTGACATTCGGTTTGCAGTATTGTATTTCTTTGAGATTTGAGAGTTGAAATGACTGTTTCTTGAAAAGGCCACACCTTGGTGCTGTGAATTGAGGAGCTGTTTGGGGCAAATGCTTCCCTGAAACATTAGATTTTTCTCCACGCCACTTTCTTTGTATTTTCTGATGAAATTATTGTTTAATTGTAGGCAGTCTGAGGGAAAACATGATTCATCTCTCTCTAATGCTGGAACAAACAGGGGGGG
Source organism: Maylandia zebra (assembly GCF_041146795.1). NCBI lineage: Eukaryota > Metazoa > Chordata > Actinopteri > Cichliformes > Cichlidae > Maylandia > Maylandia zebra. The sequence goes on along the minus strand of NC_135172.1, from coordinate 22,135,211 downwards.
GGGGGCATGTGACTGACAGGCTGTTTAGCACTCATACTCGTACTCTGTTCCTCTCGTTGACAGTAGATTGAACTGACAGACACCTCCTTGAGCGCATGCACATACACACATGCATGCATGCACACACACATACACAGTGGAACCACAGGCCAGACAGAGCTCCATGACAAGTCCTGGTAATTCAACCATAGTTAACTTAATGAGGGTAGTAGACACCTTGACACATACACATACAAGGGGCATGCTATCAAACATGATTGTCGTAGTGTTGAGTGAGACAACCAAAACATCATATGAGAAGACTTGATCGGGTTACCTCTGCAGTCTGAAGTGTGCAGCTGCATAGCAGAGCAACGTATCATAATCCACTGAATTAGTTTTGTTTGCTGCAGGCTTAAAAAGATAACCTACTGAGCCACCTACATCATGAAATAAGCTCATGGCGTTTTGCTTCTGTACCTCAGCCATGGAGGTTTTGATCATGTTAATACGACAGCAACAAATGTACATACGTACAGTGTGAGCAGTAATATGGGTTTCAGTTTATACTTCATTTGGCATTAACACTTGTTTTAAATTTGAGTTTACTTGTAATTGTGTGCACATCGGTGATGTAAAGAACACTTGTCTGTTCAGTCGAGCAAGAGAAAAACAGATCAAAGTGAAACGAGGATCACAGTCACAGAAAGGTCATCTTTGGCCTGGGACAGGACTAGAAATAGATGTATATAGATTATTCTGCAAAATCCGATTTGAGGGGAAGTAAAACATTGGGGTCAGATAATAAGGGGGAAAACCACAAAATGAAATAGTTGAGTTTTAAAAAAAAACAAGAATAAACAACAAACAAGGTTCCCCCATATTAATGCAGTTCCTCCGCCACCCCTCCCTCTGCAGGACCGTGGTGACTTTCAGTGTTTAGTGCCGCTTCTGCTGCTGACACAAGGCTTTTGTTTCAGCCTGGCTCCAAAACAAGAGGAACCCAGAGGACCATACGAGCATAACAGGAGCACAACAAGTGAACCAAACTCGGACACCCTACTGACTCCTGTAACCCAGTTAGCAGAGGAAACTTCACACAAGTAGAAAAGCCAGTTCCTAGTGCATGTCTGCAATGTGTCTGCTTTCCCCATGTGAATGCTTTTTTTTTCTTCTTTTTTTTTTTGCTGACAGTGGAGGGCTGACTAATTACAGTCCAACTACTGCAGCCACACTTTGATAGGCACCACGCTGCTGCAGCACACAAGCATCTGCAGCCTGCATCGCTGCAGTTTCTGGGGACAAGAACAAACTGTTTTCTGGTGAGAAACTGTCAATATGGTATGCATAAAAAAGAACTGTGTGATACTGTAACATGAAGCCTCTTTTCCACTTGCACTCATTTTTTTTATGCCACACCTGCTTTGAGTGCCACAATGTGAAAGAAATGCTTGTGAGAAATACTTTTGCAAACACCTTTTTATTTTTAGCTTTTGTGTTGTTTTTTCTTACCACATTGCTTGAGTCATGTTTTATCTGGTTTTGCCCTCTTTCTGCTCCTTGTGTGGATTTGTTGCTGCACATTTGAGTCCTTTGGATTCTTAGCTGGCCTCCACTGACTCTCTCTGTCTCTCAGTTTTCTCTTCTCCCCTGCTCTCTATTTTTCTTTTTTCCTCTCTTCTGGAGTCCTGAGACACAGTGACCCACTTCCAGTTCCTTCCTCTCTCCAAAGCAGAGTGTGTGTAAATGTTAAAGTTAACGGTTTTTGTTTTTGCAGCCTTTTTGCTGCACAACGCCCCCCCCCCCCCCTCTTCCCTTCTTTCCTCTCTTTTTTTTCTCCAATACAACAAACCCAATTCCACTGACTCTCTCACTCTCTCTCTTTTTCTGCGATTCAGAGAAACTCCGTCAGTTTCTATGAGCATATATGAGCATGTGTCCAAAGATGTGCACATATACTTGGAGCAGCAATGAAAAGATTTGAAAGTGCTTACACAAGTCTGGTGTCTGACATGCCATGCAACCTGTTAAACCTATAGCTGAATTCTGCCTCTCTCTCACTCCTGTTTCTTTTACCCCTCTTAACTCCAGTGTCTCCCCCCTCTTGTTTTTCTCCCTCTACCTTCCCCCCATGGCTGAGTCTGGCAGGGCCACGGGTTCAAAGATGTGCAAGCACCAGAATGTAGGTCAGCCATCGGTGCTGAGTTACCGATTAGAAACAGCTGTGTGTTTGTGGGCCATTTTCTCCACTGAGGCCATTGCAGAGAAACGGTGCAGAGAAAAGCTTTGCTGTCTTTGAACACCCTCTGCTCTGAAACTCCTAAACTTCATTCTACTTTCACCCCCCTAGAGATGGGGGGGGGGGGGGGGGGATGAATCAGCCACTTTGGCTTTGGTCAGCTCATCTACAATGACATGTAAACAAATCTAGTCAGGTAGTGCTGTCCTATATGCATGCAGAAACAATAAGCATGTTTAATTTGTCGCTCTTTTGTTCATAAATGGTAGTTCCTTGATCCCCCCCCCCCCCCCCCTTTTTTTTTCTCTTTCCTCTGAGCCCTTAAAATAGTCTGGCATGTCTGTGGTTCTGTCTATTGTGTTTGAATGAAACCATTGCTCAACTGCAGAATGTGTTTCCCTCCTTATGCTGTAACTAATGTGTAGCATGAAATAACTGGGAATGAGGGTGGGGGGGGGTGTCTGTAAATGACACCAGTACTGGCATGTCTTGATCAGCCCTGGATGCCCCACCAGAACAGCCCTTATTACCAGTGCCTGTCTATATATACAATAATTACCTTTTGCCTGTTAGAAATTCATGTTTAAAACCCCTAAATACACTAGTGTGGGAGGAGCGCAGGGAAAAACGACATCACTCCTTGCACATCCAAACTATGAAACAACCCTCCTTCTAGTGCTGTCTGAGCACCGGATATGAGCCAAACCCTGTACCTTGCAGCTGCGTGCCCAACATGTCAAATGGGGAAAAAAATAAATGCATGCAGACACCCAAACACATACATTTACATGTAGCAAACTCAACAAAGCAAATGTGCGTGCAAGCAAACAAAGAGCATATACAAAGGCTCAGATGCAATCAGTCACAGAAGCTCAAGTTGTACGGTATGTATGACCTCGAGTGATAGTCATCACAGCGGCGTGCTGTCTCTGACAATTGTCCCTGCCACGCCCTTTTGAACACTTGTGAGCTAGCTAATGAAAAGCTTAAGAAGGGCATGTCAGTAACAAAAGTACGGACGCACACTGACACACACACAACTCATTACTCGCACGGCACGTGTGCATTTTTTAAAGATTGGCAGAGCCCAGCTGAGAAACTGATCCTTCAACCAAAATATATGGTGTCCCCCATTTGTGCACTATGTGATATTTGTTCTGGGTCATGGCATCATTTAGCAGGAATAGTAAAAAGTAAATTACAGTGCAGAAGTGGTTAAAGATGTTTCTGCTTACTATTTGGAAACTCTCGTGCAAGTGAGCGAGATGTAGAGCCCCGACGCTGTTGTCACATGCTCCTGGGATGGTCCTAATTTCCGCATTAGGAAATTGTTCTGTAGACCACTGTGTGTTCATCTGACCTTGAGTTGGATTGTGGAAACAACATGAATACGAGTCTCTTTTTAAAGAACACGTCGGCAGGTGTTTCCAGTAAAATATTACTTTGCAAGTCAGGTGCCTAAAAGTCTGAAATTTCCATAGTTTCTGAATGGTTGCCCTGACTTGCAAGGGTGTTTTCCCAGTTGGGAAATTTATTTTTACCTTTTCCAGCTCTGCATGAATGTGGAATTAGCATAAAATTTGAAAACATAAATAGGTGCTTCCCATTAAACTACAAATGCGTGTGTGGATTTACTTCTGGCCTCTGTTCAGCTAAAATAAATGAGATGCACTGTCCATTTGAGAGTTACAGTTACAGTTGTTGGTGGGTTTATTCATTTTTTTTTACATTTCTGACAAAGCAAGCTTTTCCTGATTGATGGTGACGCTTTCATAGGTTAGCTGCTACACATGCAGGAAAAAACTAACCTTAATAGTTAAGAAGGTCTAAGTACTCAAGTATTTCACTCTCAGGCTGATTGATGTTGATGTTTTCTACAATCAAAAACTACAAACTTCAAAGCAGCCTTTCAAGCCTACAGGGGCTGGGTGTCTCACTTCCAGTGAATACACGGAAGTGCACAGTCACAAGTCACAACAAGTCCAGAGGTTAGACGCAATGGCACAGTAGGGATCTGCAAATCCAGACATCCTGACAGGGAACCTCGGCAGAATGTCAAACTCGCTTCTGAACTGTGAGACATGAGCCTCGGTTTTTCTTTTTGTTTCAGAAACAGAGTGCTTTCATTTGCTGATATTCAGCCATCATGAGGAGAAAATCACATCCACTGGTGGGTGGTCTGTCACCATATGTCTATGCTGCCCACCCACAGGAGAAGATCGGCCTGGTTTGCATATTTATAGGGAGGATGTTTGCTGTTGGAGCCCGCTGTTTGAGTGTATGAATTAGCTTAAGTTCGCCAGTTGCCATGGTCACCGATATGGTTGTTTTATTTAGGCCTGCCCCCCTCCAGGCTTCCTTGACTTTCTGTAGCTGTATGGGTCGTGCTGTTGTCTGTGTTTCCGCCTGGTGGGACACCCCCCCCCCCCCACTACTAAACCACTCCAGCATGAACATAAATATTTAATAAAAGTGAATCAAGCAGAAAATCTATAATGATTTACATCCTACATGGCATATTATGAATGCAGCAGTGCCACGCACTCAGGTTTTAACACTGCATGAGATCGTGGAGGACGCATGGAGGACATATGCCACAGCAACATGGTGCTGTCAGGACAGCACAGTGCCCAGGAGGGGAAGGAGGATGTGACAGTCGCTCTACCACATGCAAGGTAGGCAGAGGAACCCAGGAACTGGGAGGGAGTCCAAATGAGAAGAGCCAGACACAGAATATTGTCCAGAGTCCACCGCTAGTTCCACAAGAAAAGGGGTTGGACCACAAGATTTGGAACAGCAAAGGATAGCCGAACAGTTTGTCACCTTTCAGCCTCTCGTTGTGTGGACAGCCGTCAGCTCTGTGGGAGGAGCTGCACAGATGGAGAAAGCTGGGCATGCTGTATGAAGGGACATGGGAGGAAAAAAATTATTTTTTGTAGCCTCAGTGTGCACAAATAAACCCAGTGCATTCAACAAAATCACTAACAGAGGACCTAAAGAGCAGTCACCTCCAAAATAATAAAATCCACCCCCTTTTTTTTTTTTAAAGGACCAAGGCACAAATCACTTCAGAAGTTCCAAAGCTGTTTCATCATCTGTTAAGAACATGTTTTTAAGCCATATAGGCCCTGAAGGTATCCAATCTGTGAGCATGTGTACATCATATCAGTCTCATGCTGAGATTAGCACAGACGTTGTTCAAAGAGACGTGACACCTAGCACATTCACTGTGCGCTCGGACTGCAGTGCTGCCAAAGCGAATACTGACCTTACAAAACAGAAAAAAATGATGACCTTCTCAAGTCATCAGAAACGCTTGGTAAGAAGAGATCACTCACCACAAATGTTGCATGATTGTGGAAGGGAAATGTCTTAAAGAAATTCAGTTAGATAACGAAAAGAATGGATACACAGTAGATCCCATTTACAGAAGAGCGGTGTGGCCGATTAATAGTATAGAGCATGTAGATTGCACCCACACACAGAATATGACCTGGGAGGACGTCAAACAACTTCACGGTGATAGGAGCTGAGTCGCGTGACCTTGTCTCGACCTGGAGAGAGGGCTGAGAGACAAAAGGCAAAACCAACACACCACTTTGAACAGAAATAAAGGGAGTGACGAGTAGTGGCATTTTGTGTCTGGGACTGCCCGACACATCTGAGAGAGTCTGACTGAAAGAAAGACATCTGATGGTTTGAAGCCTGCCAACATCAAAGGCTTTTAGTCGGGGCCGAGATGAGACTCGAGCTCAGAGGTTTTGTTGTGCGACAAACTGCAAGCTTCACCATGACAGCGTCCTTCCTTTTAAAAGCAAAACAATGTGATGCAACATTTCTCAGCGCACCTTCTCATAAGCATTTGTTCGCCTTTACAGTAAAATGTTAAAATAGAAAACTTATTTTCACCTTTTTTTTTTAGCACTTTTTAACAGTTCTAATTAAACACTGATAAATACAATATTGTGGTGGTGATCGTGGCTCAAGAGTTGGGAGTTTGCCTTGTAATCGGAAGGTTGCCGGTTCGAGCCCTGGTTTGGACAGTCTCGGTCGTTGTGTCCTTGGGCAAGACACTTCACCCTTTGCCTACTGGTGGTGGTCAGAGGGCCCGGTGGCGCCAGTGTCCAGCAGCCTCACCTCTGTCAGTGCATCCCAGGGTGGCTGTGGCTACAATGTAGCTTGCCATCACGTGTGTGTGGATGACTGGATGTGTAAACCGCTTTGGGGTCCTTAGGGACTAGTGAAGTGCTATACAAATACAGGCCATTTACAATAAATAAGTAAATAATATTACATGATGCAATCTGATGTGTGGCTTGCAGTACAGTAGTTGGACAGACTTATTGCCTGTTGTGGACACACCCCACCTCGCCCTCAGGAACATTTCCAGACAGTTAATTCATTGGCATTTCTTTACTGCATCAACACCTATGACACACAGGAAAATGCATCAGGATAGACGAAGGAACATGTAATTTCATTGACTAAGACTGTTTGTGTCAGCGTCTACTACACAAAACCTGTGGTGCGCTGCATCACGCTAATACCGAGTGGTTAATTTTCAATAGCAAGTGTGAAGTCACATGAGGCGTTAGTACTTTTTCAGTCATGTGAATATGAGGTGTTGCTCAAGACCAATCAGAGCTTGCTCATAGTGAAAAAAGAAATCACCTACATGCATGAGCACGAACACTGAATTTTTAGATATCAGCTTTAACTCTGTGCACTCTTGAAATCGTCTTTACGGCTTGAGTTTTACTTCGTGGTGCAAAAATGGCAGAACGCAGACCACACTGAGGAACGTTGGCCCAGAGGATGTTGGGGAAGATGGGTGGAGGGATGAGACGGAAGGAAGGTAGCCCGTAAACAATCAGTGTCAACAAGATAAACAACTCCCTAAGTCTGCAAATCCCTCTCCCCTTGTCGCTCATTAGCGTTCCTGATTTACAATCGCACTGAAGCCCCATGAGTACACTGCAGCCTGGCTGCAGGGCTGGTAAAGCTAAGATAGAGGTGTTTTATTACCAACCCCCCACCTCATTTGAGCTAAAACTTTTTGGGCATTAAATTAGACATATATGTATTTACTGAAATAACACCGTCCTGGAACATATTTAAAATTAAAGATCAAATGATAACCAAGTAAATAAAATTGACATGTCTTGTCATTTCTTGCCACGTCTTTGCTGTTTGCTGCCTCCGCTGCTTCAGATTATTAATTATTGAAAACATCTTTATGACTCATGGGCACAACTGTAAGTGTTGTGAGACTAGCTTAGAAGTGTCATGTAAAAGAAAAAAAAAGCAGTAACCCCAAATTCAGTCACTTAATGGAGGCGTTTTAGGCTGTTTCCTGTGAACATCGCTGTGATTAGGGGATTATCACTTTGATGCTGGTTGCTTAAAAAAAGTGTTTTCGATATTTTGTTTGTCACTGGTGACTAAAAATGGAAAATGTTGATTAAAAATGAAACCTTGCATTTTCATTTCACTGAATCTTCACCTTCTTTGATTTCTTGTCATCACAGTTAAGCCTTCGCTTTTGGTTTTTGATAACTGTATGTGGAAGGTTTCTGCAGATTTGGGTCTTGGTGTCGCATAATTATCTTACTATAGTACACAAAATGCCTGTGTTTGTTTCTTTGCCCATGAACTCCTCCTAGATGATTGTGAGCTGAGCTACCAAACTAGGCACACAGATATATCCTCAGGCTTCTGAGGGTTCTTATCTATATCAGACATTATGTTGTGACAATGTAACCTAGAAAAAACTTAGCGACTTGCAAATACCTGTTTTTAGCATTTATGCACCTGTGACACCTTATAAAAGCATTATGTCAGTTTTCAGTTCATGAGAGTAGCATCTCATTTATATCCACTAAAGTTTAATTGTGCAGGCCTAGCAACAGGCTAAAATGGGCAATTTTTAGCACCCCTATTTTCCCCAGTTTTCATATGTTTATTTGTTCATCTTATTCACGCTGAGAAAATTAAGTATATCAGTTTCATAACAGCACAACCAAGCCAATCAGTTCTGTACTAGTAAAAATAATACTCCAGCAAACAAGGAGAAGAGAAACAACTTCAAAGCCCAAAATGAAGAAGCTCATAGTTTGATTAAAAAAACAAAACAAAATACTGGCATATACAGTTTCTGATCATATTCTTACATTAACAACATTCAGTAATTAACCCCCCCCCCAACATTAGTTTAAAGCAACCACTATTAAAAAGGCCAAAAATAAAGTCTCTTCCTCAGTATGACCTAAATTTCACAAATAGTCATAATGCTCTTATTCACAGTTCAGTGCTATTAATTTGCAGCACAAATGCCATTGGTCTGAGGCCAGATGGGGCTATAGCGTTGAGGCATTTGACTATGATGGAATGATGGATGAGGGGGTTGGAAAGAAAGAGCAAGTGGAGAGAATTGTCATTTGTATGACAGGCCTGAAGCAATGAGCAATGCAAGGCCTGGGCCGCTGTGATCATAGAGCATGCAGATGATAAGTCTATAAATAGGCGTATGCAGCAGGAGGGACAAAGGCTATTTCCTCTCATATGATGCAAAGGGATTGTTGGACTTCTGCACTGTAATGAACGCTTGAGAGGTTGACCAGTCACCACTTTTGAAATTTAGGTTCAGGTGTATAAAATGTGTGAGCCTGGTGTCTGATTTGGCCACGCTGCATTTCTTTTTAATGTCTAGTTTATGTCTGTAAAAATACTCTGCAGATGTCTACATGACAAGTGTTTCCGGTATTATTTTTAAACTAAAATAATTTAAAATTCTAAGCACACATTTTATATTCTGCCAACCATGCTAACTTCTTTGTGAAACATGTTTTGGCTGAATTTTCCACTGGAACCGAATGGGTTGTCAAACTATGCCACTGAATAATTACAGCAGCCCAAAAGCCACATCTTTCTACTTAAGAGCACTCGACTAAGAGAGGAAACAGAAGTGATAACATGCACAAGATGATGAATGCATGCTTGCATAAAGGATCTTTGCAGGATCAAGGTCAGTTTACTTGTAGGCATTTGTTTTATAGTGCTGACCTCCCTCTGAGGTCAAACAAATGCTCATACAACAAAACCCAGAGGAGGCAAACACACCCACTGTGTCTCCATAAGCCTGTGGCCTTCTGCGATCAGAAACCAGCTACAAGATTATGCAGGTTTCAGTGGCACAGTGCATCAAATGTACATGTGGGCCCATGATAAGAAGCGTTCAAGTTGCCTAACGTCTCTGTAATTACCCAAGGAATAGTCATGAGATGTAGTCCAAACGCAGCATCAGGCCTGGCCGGAGAAAATGCAGCAACTGAGCAGATGTGAAACACTTGCATTCTATGTGTGATGGGTTATATTCTCACTATGACTGTACCCAAATGCCGCAAGGCTAATTTCGTCTCTGTTTACTGTGCTCTTCGAGCACACATATTCTCAGTCCTCCTTGGTATTGTCTAAATTCAAAGGAAACGCAGATAAAAAAAAAAGCAAATAATTCCTTTTTTCTGATCTGTGTGCATGGGAGGAGAAATCTGTTTACTGACAAGTAGGCATGCCTCATAAATGTGTATTAAAAGGAAAAACAAAGCATGGAAAGCATTCGTGCAATCCTGTCTATTACATTTCTCAATGCATTTGTTTATTTTGGAGCATTATTAAGCGAAAACAAGAGTTCAAGCTGACACTCAATATTAAGTCATGCAAAACACAGGAAATAAAAGCTTTGGATGTCCATCAATTCATATACAACTTGATTCGCACCTGACTGTGGTTTCTGCATGGCTTGAGATGACTGAGCCAAATTCTGAAACCAATTTTTTTTTTCAAAATGTCAAACGATCTAAAATCACCCGCATCCTGAACAACGTGCACAGTTTTAAGTGGACTGAAAATTCTCCAGCTGATAGCAGTGACAGTACGGTTAATATAATGCTTATAAAGATGATATTCAAGATTTAGCCTGTTTTCTGTGTGTTTTTATAAAGATGGTAGATATTACATATATTTCAATTTGAGTTGGTTTGGCTGCTTGTGGCACCCGTACACAGCTTCACACATTTTAGCTGTACTCTTTTTTTTTCTTTGCACATCGCACTTGTAAACTTGCTGACTGTCACAGACTTAATGTGTATTGTATTAAATCTTGCAATTCATGATATACTGCCTGCAGTTTAAGCACCACAAAGACCCTGTGAAACACATAGTATCAATAAAGTACAACAAGTACCTTTTCCTCATCATCCACACTGAAAGTCACTTCCCCCTCAATGGTATTTCTTCAGAAAGCACTCCCAACAATCTAATATCTGACTGCTAGAAACATAAACTGCCAGCCATGCGAAGCATCTGCAGGCATCCCCCTTATTGCTCCAGCAATTGCAACACCCAAAGTTCAGCTGCAAGCCTACACAGCTGAAAATTAATAAACACTGGGCTTCGCTTCTGATGCACTTTTGCAGATGAAATTAAAGGTGTTGCAGACAGAAAAAGCTGCTATCAGAGATAAAACTAGAAAAATTGGAGTCACACAATTGGAGTGATGAATCATGACCTTAAAGTTTTAGAAAAAAAAAAAAGGGGGGGGGGGGGGGGTATTTTAACGGCACTAAATTAGGTGAGTTTTATTTTATGTTATTTTATTTTGAGGACTTGGGTTTATTAGGACTTGGACTGGACAAAACCAGAGACTTTTTTTAAACCTCAAGGTGGATGCTTTGCTTTTTTAAAACTGCTTTGTAAAAACGAGTTGAGAGAATTTCAAAGGAACTATCTTTATTTTCCTCAAAATACCAGACAAGAAAAGTAGTTCATCTCATATCTTTTGCATCAGTAAAGCCTGCATACTTTCTGCAGACTCATAAAAGACTTTCACAATGACTTGGGCAGGAAATGAACACGAATACTGAAAAATTTTCTCATGTCACACACGCATACGTGAAATTGCTGACGTATATTTAACGGAAGACAAAAAAATAGACCTTGTTGACTAACAGACCGGAGGGGGCAGTTTACGCTAAAGTCCAAGACCAAAAGCATACTTTTTGAGAAGTCATTAAATTTGGCAACCAAAACAACATCCCAAGTTCAACCGTAGCACACGCCCAAGACTTCCTTCCAGCCAATCAGAGGGCTATTTTCCCGCCTCAACCCTATCATGTACTGAGAAGGCGGACAGCTCAGGCTTGTTGCTAGGGCATGTCCCTGCTCGCTTTAACTGCGCTCAGCCAATAGAGTCGGATCTTATAGTTTCCGCCGAATTATTGGTTGAGACGAATGCCAAACGTTTGCCTATACGGTTTTCCTATTGGCCAGCGCTTCCATCAGTCATTTCAGTGAGTTTAGGTTAGCTGCTGTTGATATGTAGTTTGGAGTCACCAAAGACTCAGAAGTGAACGTAGCTGCGCATACATACCGCTCTGAAACATTTTTTTAACGTTTTCATTCCATTCATTTTATGACTTTATGACTAAGTAGTTTCTATTTTTTTAAATAACGAGACAACAACAAGATGGAGCTTAATTCCTTGTTAATTCTGCTGGAAGCTGCAGAGTACTTGGAAAGAAGAGACAGAGGTATTTCAAGCTAAACAGACAAGTTGTCAGCATTTCTAAGCCAGTAATTATGTCGTAAATGGGGATTGGGACGGCAACTAACTTCATTTTTTTTAAATAATTTGTTACGTTTTGACGTGCACTGCCATAGTGCAGGTATGATGTCACTTTACAGACAATGGGACATAGACCAGGCGATGGGTGCAAGCTGCACTCTGGGAGTCTGTATGCTAGACAGTGATAGGTGTAAATGTTTAATTTATAGTGTGTCATTTTTTCTAAAATATGTTAGTATCATTTCCGAATGTGTGTTGTTGCAATCGAGTGTTTTTCCTTTGGATTTGGATGTAAGAAAATGAGTAAACAAGCCTGACATTGAAAATATAGGACAGAACTCGTTATGCAGCGGTGGCTATATCATAATATAGACCTCGGTGCTAAAAAAGAAAGAAAAAAGACTGCACTTTAATCGATCTTATTAATGATTTATTACGTGTTGTTCCTCTTTAATTGAGTCCCCGGTTGATATTTCACGTCTCAACTATTTCTCCAAAATGACTCACTGTCATCTATTATTATTAGGATGATTGTAATTGTTTTTGTTTATTTGCTTTGCCGTCCTTGCAGACCAAGCTTAAATGTAACACTCATTTTGCTTTCTGTGTTTACAGAAGCAGAGCACGGGTATGCCTCGGTTTTACCGTACAGCGCCGAGTTTTCCCGAAAGAAAACGAAAGCCTCGCCAATTTCCAAAAAAACTCAGAATAATAGGTAAATATAATCCTTTCTCCCTTCCCCCCAGCTTTATTTCTGACTTCATGCCAGCTTATAAAAACACACACTCACTCTCTCTCTCTCACACACACACGCTGTCTCACTCTCCTGTCTGCTGCCTGGGCTGGGCTCTCTGTTTTGGGCTCTCCAGTAAACAGTGCCACGCGTACACTGTCAAGCCTGCTGCTCTCACTGTTCTGTTTCACTCGCACCTATCTCTGAGAGGAGAGAAAACACCGCATACGCCCGTAACCTTTCGTTTCTGCACCTTGTCTCACACAGTTGCATCCAACCTCTGGAACTGTGTGAAGCTTTTAAACAAATGTGTGTATGTGTTTGTCTTTTTTTTATGTGGTTGTTGCGTTTAAGCTTTCGTGCTTCTGATGGAAGTAAATTGATATTTGGAAAGGAAAGGGAACCTCAGCCCAGCACACCCAGAGTTCATTACTGGTGTTGTCTGGAGGATTGAGTTGCTCCCACCGAGTTTAACCCCTTTATTGTGCAGCTGTGTAAGAAGTTAAAGCGAAATATATTACATAAGTGCACGGCATAGCTTTCAGTTTCGGTTTGTCTGCTTCTTCTTCTCAGACCAGTGCCATTGGCAGATTAAAGGTCATTTAAAAACAATCATGGCAATTAATGTGTGGCTGTGTAATGTGTGACCTATGAAGTTAAAACACCCGTGCAGGCTTATGTTTGCTTTCTAAAAGCAAAAATAAAACCATCCAAACTTTCAACTAAAAGTAGGCCATGTGACAAAGAAAAGCAGGAAATCCTCACATTTCAGAGGCTGGATCCATTTAGTGTTCAGCTTTTTTTCCCCATCCCCACCAGGCATGGAGAAACTTGCTTTCTAGGCTACATGCAAATTTGGTTGCCCTTCGGTCTCATTTACAGTAAACAGGCTATTGTTGAAATGATTGTGTCAATCTAGTTCCGTTCCTTAGAAGATTAACACATTACGATCTGATTTAATAAAGTGAAAGATAAAAAAAGAAGGGAAAAAAGCATTGGCTAATAATAGTTTAGGGAAGCAAAGTGTGGAAATGGCTCGGCAGTGAGTCTGATGGTTACGACAGTGCACGTAGATGTACGCTAGAAAGTAGTGTCATTACGAAGGGTGACACAGAGCATCGGAATCAGCAAATAAGGTGGCGATTGCTGACGCCAGTTGCTGTTTTTTGTCCTCCGTGTCACGCCAGTTTTGTGTCAGGTGACTGCTGAAAAGATAGCTCTGTAGATAAACCCCTTAAGATGAAGAGCGAAAAGGCTTCAAATAATTGCAGATGATACTTAATAATATTTTGATTTAACTGGCACAGAAATGAATAAAACAGCATTAAATAAACAAAATAACAAAAGTGTTTTTGCACGCATTTCGGACATGGGTATCAGACTTTTAGTGTGGCTCCATTCCCATTGTCTCTGTTAACTTCCACTCCTGTTTACAACGTGTGGGTGTTCTGATATGAAAGTGATACTTGCACTCGTTTGGCAGAAATGTGAAAGCAGCACCTTCCACATTCCTCTAATCCACAAGTTAACGTGCATTATATTTTGTGTACACCCGTGTGATCGAGTGAAGGGGTGTGGTGTGGATGTGGCAGGTGGGTGCGGCGCCTGAATAAGGCGGGCATCTACGCAAGCATATATGACAAACACCAGACCACTCGCTGGGCTTCATGCAGCCAGGCCTGCGTTTCCATACTTTTTTCTCGTGACAGAGCTTGGGGCACATCCCCCACCCCCGTTACGCCGTTTCCCTTTTTACACTCGCCCTCAGCTTCTTTTTTTTTTCTTTAAGTGTAGACAGGAGCTGATGCAGGCTCCTAGTTATAAAATCAGAACAAAGCAGTAATGTTTAATGTTACATCTGCAACCTAACACGGATAATGTGTGTTAAAGCGTTTACTTAAAGGCTGTTATTACCCTGCTTCATCGCTCTGTCACACCATATGTGAAAATTTAGGTCAGCTGACTTCGTTTTCCTCCTCTAATTCCTTGATTTGAATGTAGGAAAACTTTTTGAGTCCTCCCAGCTTGCCTTTTGGCCATTCGTAGCTCATAAAAAAGTGATAAAAGGCTTATTTTAAATGCCTCTGATTGTTAGAGGATGATTTTATGACATGTAAAAGTCCTCCTCATGCCATCCTGTGGTTTTACATAACATGTAAAGGTGTGGGCTAACCTGCTGTAGTTACAGGTCTGTGAACATTCTCTTCCTCGGAATGATTTCCTGGTCGTGCCCTGTGCTTTGACTGGGACATTTCCCTGATTTGTGCAGGTTTGAAGAGCACAACTTCCTCCACGATGGCTCTTTGTCGGCTTCTAAGATCAGCCGCCCAACATCCTGTGTTGTCTTTCGGGATGATTTTGTGCAGACGCCACATTATAGCAGTCGCACGGTCAGCTGTAACCCGTTTTGGTGCGCAGGACGGCGTTGTGGCACACAGCTGTGGGAACCAGTGCTTCGCGAGCACAAGGGCGCCTCAAACAGTGGAAAATGTGAAAAGGCTTGTTGTCAGTCTGTCCCTTTTGTTGTTGCTGTTTTTGTTTTTATTGCCGTGGTATCCATGACGGTCTCATGAACAGAGGGCCTGTTTCAGATGGACCGCAGTGCCCTCGCCGCTTCTGGCTGCGTGTCATAATAGGGGTTCTCCTCGGAATAGCCCACACACTGATGAATTCTGTGGCGTCCGGGCCTCCAGACGTCTGAGAGTGTTTTCATCCCGTGTCCACGCTGAGCAGCCGCGGCGGGGGCAGTGGTGCGTGGATGCTGTTTGTATATGTGTAGAGGGGGGCAGGCAGGCTGTGTCACAGATACAGCTCTCTCTCTCAGGGCCATTTTTGCCCTCGTGTGCGTGCTCTCTGACAGATGTCCCACAGAAATGGGAAAAGATTTTAGAAGTCGTTTATCATACATTTCCCAGTCTTTGCATGTCTGTGCCCTTGATCCACCTGACTGGTATCCATAGACAACAAATTTGTCCTGTTTTAAGCATTAAAATACTGCATTTATTTCTTATAGTACAGCAGCATTCAAATGCTTAAGGCCTACAGCCACCGGAAGGCAGAAGAGCAAGAACATAGAGATGAATCTAGGCTTCTCTTTGATCTCTTGACACACATTTTTCTGATTGTTTCTCAGATCTGTTACTTAACATATTTGCCCAAATTGCTTTCATCTGCCTTGCTCTCTGATCAAAACGTGTACTAACTAAGCCTCTCACTATTATACAGAATCTGATGTCATGTCAGATGATTTTTTTGTAGTATTTTAGTAGTAGTAGTGTAGTATTCCTGCCCTGACAGTCATCTTTGTCATTTCAGATCATCGCACAATGAGCTGGAGAAACACAGGTAAGATGACATCTGACCCCCCTCGACCTTGCCCGTGTTTGATTGTGTGTTGAGTGCGTGTGTCTTTTAGTTCCTGACATAGGTAGTAATTGAAGAGCTTCATGGGGGCTTTCAGGTATTTTCTCCAAATCAGAAACACTAGTACGACAGATCAGATCAGAGGTCGTCTTCAAAGAGCCAAAGATTTAATCTGTTAATTCTTGTGCCTGAAAAACAGATAATAACCTGATTTCAAAGAGCACCTTCACGCTGTCTCCGTTTCACGGATGAAACTCGTGTCCTTGTAAGGAAGAATCTTGGGTTATAATCCTGCCCAGACTGACACTTTGAAAAGAAAAGCAGTAAATCTGGACTTCACCTATCATTCAGCACTGAAATTGGGCTTTTTCTCCTTCCTGGAGGCACAGAATCGCAGCTCATGGTTTGCTTGTGTGTGTGGGGTTTGTGTTTTTTTACTTCACAGCTTTAGAGTTTCTTGTCAGGAAGCAAACGTCTCTTTGATATCAAAAAGGCCTTGCTGCTTCAGAGTAGATTCTTTAAAAATTGCCTTGCAGACAGGAATAAGAAAACAGCTGATGTGACTATCAGCATGTGAGCAGTGGCTGAAAAGGGTGTGTGAGTGTTTGCGTGTGTGAGCGAGCATGACACATGCTGTCACCCACGATGAAGGCCTGTCACATGGCCGGGAGTGAGTAATGGATGTGCGTGGCAGAGGGAAAAACAAGCCCGGACATATTCCTCCCTGACCTGCGAGGCACAGGAAGGCCCCGGCTGATTACACTGCAGGTGTTGAGACACAGGAGTTACCTCATGTCCGACGATGGGTGTGGCTGGTTACCAAGCGCCTGTGACGTCCAGTCAAACTGACAAAAGTGGGTGCCAGTAAAGGGTTTACTCACTTCCTTTGTCATCACCGCAGCCACGAGTTTCTGAAAAAGTGGAGTTTTCATGACAGACATGTCACTGATTCCATGATGGAAGGAAAAGAAGAAGAAGCCCTTTGAAGAATAAAGTTGCGTTCAAACACGCCGTCACATTGCATCATCACCTGTGACAAGCGAGGAGTTATTCTGTATAATTTCATGCCTTGTGTTTTTTCCTGTTTTTGCATTCACCATGCCCGTTTGTGTGGAAACATCTCCACCCTCTTATTTGAAATGACAGGGCTGCATGGTCACAAGGTTTTGCCACGTGGTCCACCCTGAGTCAAACCCCCGTCTGAAAGCGTGGCCACAAATTACATGGTCAGCCACTATACAGGTGTTAACAAGGCTCAGACTCTGCCTTTTGGCACAGCCATGTCTGTTGTACTAGCGACCGTCGTGTGACTAATACGCAACATTGAAACTACTAATAGTTTTTTATAACTGACAAAAAAAGAGACTTCTGAGCTTCTAAAATGAGGCAATTTTTGCTCAAGTACCTTTTGATTTTCTTTTTAAAGCTAATGGCGGCACAAAATGAGCAACTTGAAGAATGTTTTCCTCAAACTTGTAAACGGACATTTGCGTATGACTATCAAGAATCTGGCATGCCACTTGACCACGTTATCAATCGTGATCAGGCTTTTGTTGCAGTCACACGGAAAGTCTATATCTGATAACCAGTAGCTATCATCCAATGAAGATTTAGCATTTTACATTGTTCATGCGCAAATTTATTTTTGAATTTTTAAGACTTCCTCTTCCACACCGACAGATGGACTAAGACGCCTTATCCTAGATATATGAAGCCTTGAATATTCAGCTGCTGGCCTCAGAGTCAGATTACCTAGTATATGAAACTTGCAATGAACCTTTCTGACGAGCTTCTCACATTTGATTTGTAGCTTAAAGATATAAAGAGAAGAGCTTTAACAGACATGCTCAACAAAAGAATTTTTAACTTCTGATTCATAAGAAAACCAAAAGTCTTTAGGTGTCCTGTTCAACCAGTTTAATGAATGTATGACCAGTTCAGGGGTATCTGCTTAAAGCATCAGCCCTGTTTGATCTGCAGTATCGCCTCAGAAATCTGTACCTCCCACACGCCCTTGGACGCGACTCCAGGGAGGTGGCTGCTGTTTGAGCCCTGACTCACTGTCTTTGTTTCTTCGTGTGTTGTTTTTGTTTCCCCCGCTGCTGCACAGAGCAATCCTTGTACTATACATTCACGAGGTAGATAAGGTGGCGGATGAACGTCTCCTTAGAGGCCGAAAGGCATCGCATGTAATAGTACCAAAATCACGTTTTCTTGCATGAGAATGTCCTCTAACCAGATTTTATTAAATAAGGGAACACTTTAGTATGCAGTTTTTAACTTTGAGCAGTTGACAAAAAAATATGAAATTATTTTGTTTCATTAACAACAGATGTTAAAATAAAGGAGATAAAACTGGAAAATGTTGATTGAAATTGGGAAAGACCTGATGTCAAACAAGTTTGGAAGGTGGTTTTCATCTTTTAAGATTTTTTTTGTTTGGTTATTACTTTTTTATTGTTTTTTATTTATTTATTGATTACTTTAAAATTATTTTTTAGAACTGTTTGTCAACAAAGATACCAAACTTTCCACATGCAGCCAAGACTGAAACGGTGTGGCTAATCGGTACATTTGCTGAATAATCAGCTAAATGATTAATCAACTATTCATTGCTGCTGTTATATGAAGCTGATTAAGTTGGAACTTTTTGGCTCTCTGGGTACCGTTCGCTGACCTCGTGCATGCTAGGTGTCTCTGGCAGCTGCTCCGGAGACACCCTGCATATATTTGTGTCCCATTATCAGAGTCAGTCAGCTGCTTCGTGGATGTGGAGTCCCACAGAGTCGGCTGTCCTGACACTTATCTGCTGCAGCCTGATTTTTAGCTGTGACAGCTCTCTATAGACCATCTCTTGAATGACTGTGCTGCTTTTTGTTTTTTTTTTCCTTCCCTCGTCAGACCTGCAGAGCATCAGCTCAGAGTCTATGTGAAACTTAAGTGCAGTGTGTTTGTTCTCCACGAGCATTGCTTCCTTCCCATTTCTGACTTTAACCGCTTTTGATCACGCTTATGACAGCTCAAGTTTCCTTTTCAAGCAACGCCAAGAAATTACGAAACTAGATGTTTTACTTTCCCACATATCACCTGTTTACAGGAAGCCCAAGTCCAGTCTGCATAATCTAAGCTGTCTGGTATGTTTGCCATGCCTGCCTCGATCGAAAAAGAAAAGAGAAATATTTAGAGTTCTATTTTTATCCCCACCCATTTTGGCTCTCAGGTGCTCTTGGTTTCAGTTTTTCGAGATCGTAGCGAAGCTCACGAGTTTGCAGGCTGATTTCGACAAACAGTATCCTCTTACACTACGCTCTGTATCACACTGCAGACAATGTGCAGCAACTGTGGAGCACCCATTGAACTCTGCTTTAAATTTACATGCACTTCATGGACACGGGAGCAAGCCCTCCATTTGTCATGGTCTAGTCTTCTCTCTAATTAAATTTACTCTCCATGTTTCTTCTACTCCCAGCTGTGAATGAATCACTTTTTTTTGGCAGTGAGCAGGTCCTTTTTTCCTCGAGTGAAGCACACTTATGTGTGTCTATGCCGGCCGGGCAGCACCTCTTTGAGTTACGGCAGCGTGCTGGTGGGAGGGATGCCCATCCACGGCCCTGTTACTTCACCTCCTTGACATCTTTTCTTTGCCCCACCCCCACTTTCCAGAGTCCACATCTGTCTTTTCTGTTATCTGTCTTTTTTTCCCTCTTCCTTCTCCTTATTCTCGCTCTCCTTTTCGGCCCTACTAAAAGCCCCTGAGTCAGCAGAAACTTGAGGCAGCGAGGAAGAGAAGGAGGGGCAGGGCTCTCTTCCTTCTCACTCTTTTTTTCTTAGTGACAAAACTCATCTGTTCCCATTTCTCCTGTTTTGAGGTATAAATCCTTGTCGTGTCTTCGATTTTATACCTATGTTTATCCTGTAAATGTGCAACGCTGCTTTTAAGGGCTGCTGTATATCCTGCTTGTTTTGCTTATTTTTTATTTTGAAGTTAAATGTCATGTTTGCCTCTCAGGGGCTGCTACGTAATTAAAGTTTGGAAAGTTTTCATTTTTTCCTTCCAGTTTTGGTTTTGGTGTGACGTCCTCACATGTGACTGCATGTGCACTTTAGTTCCCTGCTGTCACAATGCCAGTTAAATTCCCCTTTTTGTTGGCATCATGGAGGAATCATTGTAGTTAATGATGTCTAATTACAGAACCTGTAGAGCAAGGATGTTGTTATTTGTCATGAGATTGAATCAGCCAGTGCTGAAAGAGTCAACTACATATAGTCGACTATATGGATAACTAAGTTTTTCTTTTATTATCTGGAATAGTTTAAAGGCCGGAAATTATTTTTCCATTATTGTAGTTGATGGTTTTGATTTTAAAATTGTGTAAAAAATTCAAGGTGACATTTTTAAAGTGACATAAAACTGAAAAGTGTAAAAAAACACACACACAAAAAAACTGTCTGCAGACGAAACAGAACAATCTGGGTTGAGTTAAAGATGCAGTGGGAATAAAAATAAAATCTAGACAAGCAAAGACTGGAGGGGGAGAAGAGGCTTAGTTTGAACTTTGACAGGCCTCATCCTGCAGTTCTCTCTCTGATCTAATGGTGCGCTCCATTTGAAGTGGGAAATCAGAAATCACGACTTCCAAGTTGGAATTGTCAACTGGGAAAGTCAGAAAAGCCCCACCAATGACATCACAATCCAAGATGTCGACAGAGCATGTAAACAGTAGTAAAAATGTAAACTGTCTGCAAGTGTCACAAACGCACTGTTAAGTGTTTGCGACACGCTCAAAAAAGCATGCACTGAGCAGTGACGGGGCTCTGTCCACCAACGTGCTACAGCAGTGTTTTTAAAAAAACAGGGATTGCATTATGTCGCTTGAGATGCATGAATGGCTCTACTTTATGTATGAGCAAAAACAAATCCAGTTTTTCCTCGCTTTTCCGACCGCTACTACGAATGCTGAAACGCAATCAACTTGGGAGTTACGCCACTCCCAGCTTCAACAGTCAGCTTAGAGGTAAAGGAATACACAACTGCTGGGGACTACTCCTCAGACGTATGTGTGTACGCTAAAAATAAGCCAGTGGCAACATTTGACTTTTTAGAGCCTAAACAAGGCGTAGGAGGTCTAGTTCTGTCTTGGATTAAAAATTCCATAGTGGATTTTTGTCTTATGGCACTAAATCCTGTTGGATGACTCAACTTAAAAAAAATCTTATATATCTGTCAACTTACAATCAAAATGTAACAAACGTAGTCCTTATTAGTTTGCGTCGTTACCTGGAAGAACATAGGTAAAGAGAGTAAAGTTTGGGTTAGCTGATGCTTTGTCCTAATACATGTGGCCATGTTGGCGTGTAAAAGAAAAGGTTTGTCCAAACGTGTGTGTGTGTGTTTACTTATCCAGGCATGGGACAATCTGGGTTTGTAGCTGAGCTGTGTGTGACTAAAGGGTAACAAACAGGCCACAGCTGGACGTCAGCAGCAGTGCTCCCATGTGGAATTTTCTCCACCCTGAGGTCACCCAGCTTTAAGAAGTTCATCAAACCCGGTTTTTTGTAAAGCCCGTGGACGATCTGCTCTGGCGGGTGGGTGAGGCACGGGGGGTATCTTTACACGTAATGCAAATATTTCAGGCCACCGCAGACCTACATTTACAAAAGAATGTTCTCGTTCCAGCTCAGGTGTTACTGTGTTCTCCGCAGTAAACTCGGCTCGTTGGCACAAAACAGTCGGTGCTCATAAAAAAACAGCAGTGTAGGATGCACTTTAACAAGGTGTGTGAATAGCTTTGGGGTTTCCAGGATAGGAAAAAGAGAGCAATTAAAGAAAGACGCAACTAGACACAGAAGTGCGATGACTGAACCATTCATGGTTCGGCCATGGCTGAGGAGGAGGTGGAGAAGGAGGAGACAAAGACATTCTTGAGTGTTGCTGAAGGGAGGAACTTGAGGCAGTGTAGGACGTGGCTGTTATGTGTGTCAGCCAGGCACCCTGAAATTCAGGTCAGCGGAGCATACACACATACACTGGAATGCAGAGTTAAATAAGAGAAGCGGCTTATGGGGAAAGTTTGAAGATGGATGGCAGGTGGGGTCACAGAACTAGCAGGCCGAGTATTACTAGAATGCTTCGCATTCAGCGCTGTCTGCTTTTTTGGCACAAGTGAGCCCCAAGTGAATGTTTGTATGATTATGCACTGATAGGCAAGATTACAGCTGCAGGCATTCTGGTTTTGCACTTTTGTCCAGCAGTAGTTTTAAACCTTTTGGTAAGCGAGCTCTAAATCAGCTACTTGGAGAAACAGCGTAAAAGTGGAAGGTAGTGGAAATCTCTTCTTTCCTCTTTTCCTGACCCCTCTGGATTTTTTCGTAGGCAGGCCCATACCTTCATGCAGGACCCCACCCCACTGCTCTAAAACCCTCCTTCAGATGTAAACAACTCCAACTTTTACAGTCAACATGGAGCCAGGAATCCTCTCTCATGCCACTAGATTCCTGCATGTTAATCATTGACAAGGACCATTATAAAACCAGAGCGCCCCATGTCAGGGGAACGTGTTTATGGTGCTTGCTGAACTTGTCTCTGCTAGTCTGTCCCAAGATTTGCGAGATGTACTTTTCATGGCACGCAGGGAAAGGCAATTAATGTCCAGGTCTGTCATCTGACGTTGGCATTGAAATGGGATGTGCAGAGAAAAAACCTTCCTCTATTTTTAAGCCTCCGCCATCTCTGTTTCGCTCGCACGCTCTCCCCTTTAAAATCTGTTTGACATCTGTTTCTCTGTTAACACCGCAGTAAGCTGGCTGTGCTGAGAAAGGGATTTTGTAATGATCCTCGCTCGCACAGGGGGGATTGTTTGAGTACACGAAAACAATCAAATGAATCTAATTACTTGGCATTCCCAAGCATGCCCCGTGGAAATTCCAGTTTGTTTTGTGGAAATTGTACTACAGTGAGTGAGCAACACACTGCTTCTACTCTTTCCTGTTGTTTAATCACCAGAAAAGCATGCTGAGCTTTTCCTTTAGAGTAATTCACCGATAAGTGAAGTAACCTCCCTCTGCCTGCTTTGCTGCAATCGTGTGTGTGTTTTCAGGTTTCTGTTTGCTCCTCGCGTGTGAGAGCAGAGTCATGTGAGAGCGAGCTCCATGTTCCTGCCGTCAGGAGAATGTGTTTATGGGGGACTTGTATCCGTCTGTCTCACCTTACAGAGTTGTCACTGCACACAGTGGGCGTGTGGGTGTGGCGTCCCCGATGACAGAAAACAAACATAACTCGTCCCAGACGACTGACATTTCATATGAGCGAGATAAAGACTTCTTGTGTCTCCCTGCGCCTCGGTGCGTGCCTTTCTTCTCACTGGCGTGGGCAGCGTGGTGAACCACTCTGTCAGTTTCACATGAGCGTGTCTTATTTTTCTGCCGTCTTGTTTTCCGTGAGATCGCTGTTAAATGGGAACGCTTACGGGGCTGACCTGCAGGGTGACAGTGAGACTAATAAAGGCTGGGTGTGTCTTGTGTTTCTGTCGGCAGGCCACTGGGCAGGGTCTCAACTTCCCTGCTCTCTCACTCCTGAAGATATATTCAGCCTGATATAAACCTGTAGCAGAAATTGCCATGTTTATAGCTAACAACAAAAAATAGTTTTGGTTTCTATGGCTGCATGGATGGTAACTGTACAGGTAGTACATTTTTTATGCAATAAAAGGGGGCGTGGTCGTTTTCAATGTCAAGTTTATGGTGACTAGGCTGTTCATGCTTGGCTGCAAATTCGCTCTCGACCGTGTTTATGGTGCTGTTTTCTGACTAATAACAAGCTCTGCTGTGGTTAATTGTACTTACTACCGGGTTTCAGAGTCTGTGTGATACTTAGCACTTCTGGATCTGGGGGAAAAAACACAAACAACCAAAAGGTTAAAAGTGGCTTTAAAATGTGACTTGAATGTATGACATCACGGTGCCTGTGTCCATCTTTTATATGCAGTCTGCGGTTATGTCATATAGTCAAACAAGCAGTCAGAGAGTCACATGGGTTTAAAGCAAACCTTCAGGTTAAAGAAACTTATTTAAAAACAAATGTAATCACATGATAACCCAAACTAACTACTGCAGGTTATTTGGAGGTAAAACCTGAAGTGGACAAGTACAAAATATCAGTAGGAAGTCCACAAGCATGTGCATGTACAGCTATGGTAAAATACATGGTCTTAGCCTTGTTTTTTAAGCTTTGCTGTAAGAATAACGAATAAAACTATAAGAATAACAATTCCTCAAGAACACAGTTTTTGTATCCTCTCATATGCGTCTTGAGATTGAATGACTGCAGTTCTGTGCCTGCTTAAAGCTGAGCTGATCAGAAACTCTTCTTCATCTTGATGTCTTGTGGGCTCAGCTCAAAAGGAAAATAAACAAACAGGCATAGTTGTTGCATTTTCTGCTTCTGGGTACTGGGGCAGCTCTAGCACTGAGAGCTAGCATTGTATCATGGCTTCTGATGACCTTTGACCTCTGTTTAGTAGGCCTGGCCCTGTGCCAGACAATCCACTCAGCCCTGTGCATATGGGTGGAGGAATGTGCTGGGCTGCAGTGAGCTCATTAAACAGTACAGTGAGCGAGGGGTGAAGGTCTGTTGTTTGCACTAGCTCGCCTTCTCAGGCCCTTTGTGTGCCGATGGAGCCTCCTGAGGGACACTGTGTCCACCAGGAAAGTGTGTGTGTGCGAAAACACTGCACAAATGGTCACTGCAACCTTTTTCCTCTGGTGCACAATACATCAATACCCCTAACGTGCACACCCAGCCTGCCACAGATGCACTTGAGCTGGAAAACAAGATATATTGTTTTCCTTCCAAGGCCCAGAGTGTGAGGAGGTCTGTGAGAATGGCCTGATCTGTACCCGACAACCTTGGAGCGCAAGTCAGCGGTTTGGCTTGTTCCAGTTTCAGCAGTGTGCAGCTTTCTGAGCAAAAGTTCGTTTTTTTTTTTTCACCTCCCCGGCGTAGTCTGTGCTTTGTTTTGGCTCTGAGCTGCTGATGGAGAAAAAAGATGGAGGGGGAGGGAAGGCCAGAGATCAGACACAATCATCCCGTGGTGGCAGCACATGAGAACAGTCAGGTGGTGATTTCTGGGCAGAAAACAAGTTGATCAACCAGATTCACTATTAAATCCTCAACTGCAGGCAGGAGTATGGGGCAGTCTGATTTAGCATTTTTAGCAGTTTTTATTTGCAAACTTTTATAAACAAACAAACAAAAGGAGACCTCTTGCAAATATTGATATTGTTGTATAACGAAGCTCCAATCCTTTCAAACAAAATCTGCCTCAACCCCAAATCAAAGGCTATCCTATTTTCATACCAGACAAATTGGAAAATTTGCAGTGATTCACAACCATGTGGCCCGGTGATGGGGGCAGTCTGCTTCCCATCATTAACATAGCATATGCGTTCACCTCGTGCAATGCTTTGCACAGCGGTTTTAGGCAATCTGATAAACACTGCGTGACCGGGGCTTTTTTAAGTAATAACAAACCTGTGTGAGAGGGGGTCCTAAACCCCGCTCCGAAACAGCTGTGTGCTCCTGAAGAAAAATTTCTCGTGGCGGGAGAACCCCTGCTGCTGCTGCTAATGCGAGGGAGCTTTCAGGGACACACGTGCCAGGTTTAATTCTCTTAATTATATGCAGCTAAGCGCCTGATTCTTCTCGGCCGGGGCAGAGTGCACACTTTTGTTACTGTAAGGTTAACTAGTGGGGATGGTGTGGGAAAAGCTAGGTGTTTCCCCTCATTTTAACCTTTGTGTAATGCTAGGCTAACCATATGCTGGTTTCACCTTCATAGTTAGTATTCAGATATCAGAGCAGTATCAATCTTCTCATCTGAAATAGTGAACAAGTGGGTTTTTGTTCACCAGTTTCATGAACTGAAGATCTGCTAAGATACGTTTTTTTCTTTAACCGCAGAGATCACATTTGAGAAGAATTCTTCACAGGGGGGCAACGACGAACTTTTTAGGTGCAGCCGACAGACACCGGTCTCCACCAGTCATTGCATATGAATGCAGAAAAAATAAAAACCAAAGCTTCTTAAAGACTGACCCATTATTGCTTGATAGCAGGTGTGGACTGAACCAAGATCGACTCAAATTTTGAAAGCACAACCTTTGTAAGCCAGAGAGCTTCTGGAAACAAATATTTTGTCTCTGGCCTGCAAATTCTTCTTACTCATTTTTAGCTATTAAAGTTGGGTATATATTAAAAGTGTTCTGACACTTGGATGGCAAAAGGGGAGGGGCCTCCTTGAGGTTTTCTAAACCTGTCCAGTGGGCTATATTTGAGTCTTTCCCGAGCCGATTCTGTCCCCCATCCTGGGGGAAGGCAACTAATCCGGCATAACAAAGCGAAAAAATGTTACATGTAAGACCCTTTCCAAGAAGCTGTTAGCCCACATATTTGGCGAATCAGCCAACCCTAGCAAAATAATATTTTCATTTTGGTCCCGGCAGCATTTCACTTTATTTTTTTATCTTTTTTGCAGCTGCAGAAAACATGGGTGTGGTCTTCTCCCTTTGGTGGCGAGTTTGTGCGTTTAACTCTTTGCTCATTTGTTTCTTATGTGGTCAAAGGGCACCAGGGCACACTTCTCTCTTCTGCGTGGCAGGTAAAATATGAGGCCAGGATACATGAAGGGCCTGAGGTGAATAACACTGGTGAAAAAACACGGAAAAAGAGTTTTCTTGAGGTGGGTAGTCGGGCAGAGTATTCAGGGAAACGCCTTGTTTTTGTTTTTTGTTTTTCGCTATGAGAGAGCAGTGGGGGCAGGGTGAAGTGCAAGATGGTTGCCCATTGGCTCAAGTTACCCTTTGGATGATGCGTATGGAGCGCTGCCTAGTGCAGCTGAGCACACTGCACTGAAAGGGTCCTTTTTTCAAACCAGAGAGAAAGTCATCCACATACTCGGACCCCGCTGCAGAACTCCTGCTCCTCCCTGCCTGCTTCCCCTGGCTGCAGACCAAGCGCTTCATGTGGCTCGAATGGGGTAAGCTGGAGGTGGCCCCCACCCCTGTCCTCAGAAGACACTTGTTTTCCAGTGGGATGAGGGTGTGTTAGTGTTGGCAGGGTGGAGCAGAGAGTTGAAGGGGTTCAGCGGATGGGGGGTTAGGCGGACTTGCCTCCTGGGAGAGGAGGTAATAAAAGACTGAGAGCACTTTCACATGACCCTTTCACACACCTACGTGCACCTGTAGAGAGATGACACGTTGTTTATTAAAGCCATATCTTTCTGTTTTTAAGATTATTTTCTTAATAATTGTGCAATCAAATCCATCAAAATCGATACTGTGCATGAAGTGAGACTGGTCAGATTTATTGCCCACAAGATGTCTCTGGTCGAGGTCTAAGTGAAACAGACGTGGCTACTGAGATGGTCTCATTTTGCATAAAAATGAAGGTGACGCCCTTCCTGAAAAAGAGCTGGGGAGAAAAAAACACAGAGTGTGTAAAGATTGTGTATGATTGCACACTAACCGTGGACTCAAAGAGAGCCTCATTTCTCTGATTAGGTTTATCTAAGCTGCGGCAATGGCTGGTGGAGACCTTGTGTTGTTGGAGTTTGTTTACCATATAGTCAGAGTTCCTCAAAGGAACAGGAGAAAGGCAGTAGTGGTGGTGGTGGAGGGAAGGCTAGCTCAGAAGAATGAAACAGTTCATGGACTAGCTTGACTAATGGAGGATTCAAAGGCCTTTTTGAACAAGTCTGAATGGAGCAAAGTCAGAGAGGGGATCTTGCTGATAGGATCTTCTCTTAAATAACATACAGTATCCATAAAAAATGTAACTCTGTCTTCACTGTCTCTCATATAAACATCCAAATGACGCTGTTTACTCGAGGATCCAGGGCAGGGTTGTTGGCCTGCAGGGCTTTGGCAGGGATGCAGGGTTCACAGTTTCGCTCTGCGACCTTATCACAGCTGCCATTTTGATTGGTGACTAATTTTTGTCTCTTCTTTTGCACGTTTTCTCAGTTTTAGCGTACGGTGGGTTTGCCATTTTGCGCACACGAGGTTTGGAAAATGTCGGTCAGACAGCTGTGCTGGAAAGTATGGGGACTACTATACTATGCACAGTGATATTTAGGTCAGCGTGTAGCACACTGGCACTCTGCCCATACGCTAGTGAGTGTGTGCACATGTGTTCAGAAAATTGTGAGCAGGTTTGGGGAATGAATAATCACCTCATAAATGAAAAGTGCATACATGAAAATCCCAAAAGTGTGTGTGTGTGTGTCACATGTTAGCTTACAAGAAGAAGATGGATAAACCGTGGCTGGATTTCTAACAATCTAATCATTAACACAGTATATCTCACTATTTTTATTATAATATTTGCAGTTGCTCGTGAACTCTTGATTAGTTCACTAATCACTGTTTGACGTAGCTCGTCTCAGATCATTACGCACAGCAGTGACAGTAAATGTAAGACTATCTGTGTCAATTTTGCACAAGTACAGCACAGCCTGCGCTTTGTTGTGGATGAGGAGCTTTGAACATGACTAACCACAGATCCTCTGAACCCCTCAACCCTTTGAAAATGTCTCACGGTCAAGCCCAGAGTCAAAGTGAAACCAAGCGTGCAAAAGAGCGTCAGGCCACGATCGCGCAACATTCGCTCGCGAGAGCAGGACATGTAAAAAGGAAAAAAGAAAAATCGGTGTGTGCTTCTCATGCACACACCGATTTTTGTGTGT
This sequence comes from Maylandia zebra, assembly GCF_041146795.1. Classification (NCBI taxonomy): domain Eukaryota; kingdom Metazoa; phylum Chordata; class Actinopteri; order Cichliformes; family Cichlidae; genus Maylandia; species Maylandia zebra. Next base: position 22,106,535 of record NC_135172.1, on the reverse strand, counting down.
GCATGAGGTTTTGTGGAGGTTCTTTCTCACTTTCTGCCGGTGGATGTGTGCTGACTCACTTCTGTGTTTGCTTGTGTGCTTGCAGACGTGCCAAACTACGGCTCTACTTGGAGCAGTTGAAGAAGCTGGTGCCTTTGGGTCCAGACAGCACGAGACACACCACTCTGAGCTTGCTAAAAAGGGCCAAGATGCACATCAAGGTACTAAAATGCACAAACCTTATGAATCATTCAAGTGTTCACGTGGCACATCGCATGCTGGATTTAAGCGACGCATACATTTTAATGTTTTCACCAAGCATTTATCTGATGGAGTGTTAGGGCCACTTTAAGAAAAATATGTCGTTCTTTTTAAGATTATAGTCAAAAAGTGGAGATTGAAGTTGTCATTTCAAGTCAAACAAACTGCCAGGGCTGCTCTGTAAAACGCCTTGTGTACATGAGTTAGTGAAACAACATCAAACATCAGCTGTCTTATTGTGTGTTGTGACACAGCATATCCCCTCCGTACCGCACGAGGGTGTAACCATCGGCATCCTCTCATCTGTCCATTGTCAGCTATTTCATTTTGCATGAATCCGACCAGCTCTTTGAAATTTTTTGAGGCTTTTTCTTTCTGACCAGAAGCAGCTTTCTGCACCATCTGTTCAACATTCTTATATTTGTCACCACACTGTGTTTAAGTGCCAAAAGAGAAATCATTTCCTTGTTACTAAAACTGATTCGAGTGTAATTTCATTAACTCACAAGGCATTTGGTAGAGGGTACTCTTAAAATAACACAATGCGGCCCTAATACTCTTTCGCAGTATGATGAGTGAATTTTTTCCTTATATTTTATTTTCTGAATAAACTATTGACGCTCCTCTGTGGGGAGGACCCCCCTGGAGGGGCACCGAGCCACTGTGCATGGGTGTGAACACCCAAGAGAAGAAAAATTAAATTAAAAATTAGATCCAAGTGAGAGGACTTAACTTTTTCTTTTTTTTTTTTTGCTTTTGGAAATGGGGTCATACCAGAAGAAGCATGAGAACCTCTAGACTAAGCAAACAGAGTAATCTAAAAATCTTCTCTGTACCAGCTTCATGCTCTACTTCTCCTGTTTCCTCTAAGTAATTTTTTTCTGCACTTTAAGTGTGTCGTTGTTTTCTAATTGTTCAATCAGGATGGATCGGTGCTCAATGAAAATAAAAATCAAACAAAAAAGAAGAAGAAAAAAAAAATCTTAACACAGAGCCTTCAAAGTAAAATATGTGGGAGACTTTGTGGCTGATGTTTAGATTGTGTATTTAATATTTGGCTTTGCCAACTTTTCCTCCATGGTTCATTAAACTGTTTCACTTCACAGACACCAAGTGACGTGCTAAAAAATGCTCTGCAGCAGCAACTAGTGAGCGGAGCTTAAAAAAAGTAGCAGCAGTGCTTCTACCCGTGCTGTAGAAGACCAACCATAAGTAGACTTTAGGACACGCCGCACTGATCTTGCTGTTTACAAGCAGCAACAGTGTGGTTGGTGGAAAATCCAGACGTAGCGAGTTTTAACCCTTCATTTCCTGTTTACTAAGCATGTCCTCTCTGCTCAGACGACCTGCGCTAATTCTCGGCATTGCGACCGTTTCTTCTTACGCGAGTTCGCTTTGATTCACCACTGAAAACCTTCATATACAAATAAGGGCACAAAAAAAAAATCGAACCCCACTCTGAGTCAAAATTTGACTTTGAGTTCAAGTTTATTTTTAGTTTCAAACCCGTGAACCTCACACAGTCATTTGGCTACTTCCCCAATAAAATGTTGAAATTCAAGGTCGTGTTGTAACTTTGACAGAGATCTGATTTAAAGCAGATAGAAGATAAATCTGGTTTCATTTTTTTTGTTAACTTGATGAGATCAAAAACAAGAACTAATATTCATGTTTCAGCTAAAGTAATACTTCACCCTGCAGCAGTGATACAATAGGAAAATACTGTGGTTGTCACACTAGGAAGAAGTGTTGTCTTTTACTGCAGAGGAAGCTTTTTTGGTCTGGATTGTGGGTTTAACCATGTGTATTATGTGGTGTGCAGTAAAGAGAAGGCAATTACTAGAACCCTGCACAGGCATGGACTGAGGTTGCAGATGAAAAAAATCCATGTCTGCAGAACAGACACCTTTAAACCAGTCTTAAGTATGCTAAGGAAGAAAATATGTATACTAGAGGTCTTCACTTCAGTTGCATACTTTAAAGGCAGAGCAAAAACGGCGAGGTGGTCCAATCCGGTGAGCATGGTCGTTAATTTTTCGGCATTTTTGTGTGTGCTTTGTGTGCAGAAGCTGGAAGAGCAGGACAGGAAGGCTTTAAATGTGAAGGAGCAGCTTCAGAGAGAGCACCGCTACCTCAAACGCCGCCTGGAGCAGCTCTCCGTGTCCGGATCTGTGGAGCGCATTCGCACCGATAGCATGGGCTCCACCATCTCCACCGACTCAGAGCAAGGTAGGCTGTCCTTAAAGAGCCAATCACACCTTTCTGGATTGCACTTAGACATGGATTGCGCGCCGTATTATTAGAGTACACTGTAAACGCTCTCCATGAGCCGGTTCTTTGTGCCTCAGATGTCTCTGTAGTGCTTAGTTTGAACTGTTGAGGTATGTTTGATATTCCTGAACGAGGTAACACACATGCAGTTGTTTGTCATTGTAAGGGATTATCTGCTGGGGCACAAAGATCTGGCTGTTTGTGCGGAGGTAATGGCTGCCTAAATCTGGGTTTAATCTCCAGGCACAGCAGGCTTCCTAATAAATATGCCCACGTACTGGTTGTGTGGAAATAAACAGTTTCTTCTCTCTTGATCAGTTTCTAGCAACACTAAAACCCCCCAAAACATTGTGTATTTTTTTCCTTCTTGTGTACAGAGGTGGACATCGAGGGCATGGAGTTCACGCCTGTTGAGGCAGACAGCGTGGACAGCATCAGCGACGGCGAGGAGGAGGACCAGTACAGCCTCCAGAGCAGCTCCAGTGACAACAGCTACACGGGCACACATTCCCACAGACTGCAGCCACACCACTGTTAGACCCATGGCGGACATCCATCTGTCGACCAGCTTCCACACCCATCCACGCTTCCCTCACCTCATCCCCCTCCCTCCCACTCTCCCCCTTTTGTGTTCACCTACGCCGCCCACTACCTACACCACCTACACAAGACCACGATGGCAGTACCCCCGAGCCTATTCTGTCCACACTTAAGACTTGCTGACTTTTCCTCCCTTCTCTGACCACTGATCCTACCTCACCATACTGTATCCTGCCTGACCCCGCCCCCTCCTTACACACCTGCCCTTTTTACCACCCAAACAGCGCAGAGCAGAGCTTGTAGTTTTTAATCTGGGTTCTGTGGTCAGGTGCGCAGCTTTGACCTGTTAATTGGTTCGAGAAAAGTAAAAGGAGAGAGTTATTATCAGGTGGCAGTAATACCACACACAGTTTGTGATATAACAGATGAAGCAGTTTGGTTTGTTCTGCAGTATATGCAACATTGGGAACCTCGGTAGTCATTTTCATCATACAGATTCTTCCCTTTTACACAACAGGATTGTGCAGGAGGTGTCCTGTCCTTTCCTTGAAACATCTGATTGGTGAAAAATGACGAAACCTTTAGAGTTTCTCATTTGGAGGCGGTGGCAGGATGTTCTCAAACCGCTGCCACCGCCCGAGCGTACCCAGTATGGGAAGCATTTTGCTTCACTTTTCGTGCGCATCGAACAAACAAAGCACGACTCTGATACCTTCACAGTCACTGTGCACTTGCGAGAAGTTTATCCACCACATCGAACTCTCCACAAAACGGTGAATTAAGCTTGCCCTTAAATGTCCAAACTTCTTACTGACTCAACTCTGCACACATGCTGAAAATGTGTCCACAGACCACCTGAGAAGGTTCGAGAGCTGCAGCAGAGCAGGAAGAATGTAAATAGATGTACAGATACTGTAGAAACCCTCGTGTCTCCCCTCTGGTTGGGTTGCCTAACCACTACTCCACACTACTGACCACTACACTATACCACCCTATGGTGTGGATGGACTACTATGTCAAACAATGAGAAAAAAAAAGGAGTTTCCTCAAAACTAAAACTCTACTCCTTACATTTGACTCAAATCTTGTTTCCTTCTCAGTAGCTAATTGATGTAGCAATAAATACATGAGGCGGGTGCTTCCTCTGAGTGTTTAATCGATTCTGGCAGACCATGAGGTTCTATGGGAGACTTTTTTTTTTCTATTTTTCTTTTTTTATTTCTAGATGGGGATTTGTCGCTCACCATTAACAGACCTGCATCTCCTTCACTAACGGATGCTTCTCTGTGAGCGCGTCACCATCTACCTAGATCTCGCATTTCTCTGCAGCTCTTGTCGCCTTCTCGGTCAGAAGTCGGTGGTATTTTAAATATTTGTTTAAATCGATTAACAAGTCAAAGCTGTAAACACCCGGGAGGGGAGGGAGGGCAAGCTTGTAGTGATTTGTTCATTTTAGAGGCACTCGTTTTTATCTAACCTAGCAAACTAATCACTTTCCTTATCCCCTCGGCTGATCTGTGGCTTATTTGCGAAGCTTTGGGCACGGCTGAACACCGATGTAGGTGAACCTTGTTCTCTAACCCGTCTGTAACTTATGCACATTAGTCACTGTTGACGAACGAGGCGCTTCTGTCGCTCTCTGACCGTTTAATAATCCTTAGCCCCGGTCTCTGGCAGTCCTTTAGAGCTTGGCACTTTAAAAAGAAAAAGAAAAAAAAACACACAGACACAAAAAGGGGCAGGCCATTGAGACGGATCTGACCCCACCCAAAAAAAAAAAGAAAAGAACTACAAAAGACTCGAACGAAAAAGAAAAATACTTGCATACAGAATCTACTCGTCACTGAAAGTGAGTTTAGCTAGTGTAGTCTATATTTCTTGTATTAAATTTTGTATTATATTTTCCTAAATGTTCTCTTGTAATGAAAAGACAAAAAAGAGTGAGTATATCTATCTTATCTATATATAAAAAAATATATATATATAAATATATATAAAAATATGAGTGACAGCCAGACAGACAGGAGGCCAGGCTTGATGAAGGGAGAGTGGGAGCAGGGGAGCTGATAGACTGGCCCCTCTCCCTTTGGGTGACTCTCCTGCTGTCATTCTGTGCCTTGGTGAGCCTTCGACCTCCCTCATCCTCCTCCTCTTTGGCCCTTACTCAGGTCACGCTCCCCCCTGTCCTCTCCCCCTCTCGCTTGCATCCCTCCCTCCTCCTCCTCTGGCGGGGCCTTTTTTTAATTTCAACGTGAGACACTTCCATGCGTGAGGGCCGCGTGAAGAGAGAAGACCTCATAAATGAGTAAAAATTATCCCCCCCACCTCCCCCTTTATCTCAGTTCCTACTGAAGCCGCTGTTGTACTACACCCTGTCCAGGCACTCCTCCGCCCTCTCGCTGCCCGCCCGTCTGCCAGCGCCGCCTCTGTCATGGAGATAAAAAACAAACACACACACACACACACACACTGGTGAACTCCCATGGCAGCTTCCAGTCGCCCCGAATGGTCACCGAAGGGGTTAAAAACTTCTGGGCTTGAAGCGTGTTTATCTTTATTTTGATTTTTTTGTCATTTTATTATTGTTGTATGTTGACTTGTTTGTTCGGTGGGAGCCACTGGGAGAGGAGCGATAAAAAAACAGAATAATCCAATCAATGGCAGCTTAACGGTGTTATCCTCCGAGCTCCCGGTGGTGCGTCCCAAACAAAGTGTTACCCATCGATCAGGGGACCTCTTGAGACACAGCAATATTACCATCTTGTGCTTTCTGAGGGAGGGTGGGGCGGGCGGGGCGCAGGGTTTTTAAAGACAAGCAGGTGGTTTTTGCTCTTGACTCTGTGGTGCATTGTTTTTTTGTTTTTGTTTTTTTTTGGTGACCAACTCTTATATATATTTTTTAATTTTTACCTCCTATCTGCACTCTCTCCATATTCTGCAGGAGGGGAAAAGAGTAACTATAGATGAGGAAAAAACAGCTGTTTGTTTTGGGGTTTTTTTAATCATCGAGTTTACATTCATGTCAAAGACTTTGTACATGACTGTTTGTAGCAAAAAATGTCCTTTTTTCAGTTTGTCAGTCAAATGAACAACTGAGTAAACCATTACTAAATGGCATATTCTCTCGCACAGAACCTCCCACAGCGATAATTGACATAAAAAGAAGCAGAAGACAAAAAGAGGGAGGGAGCGGGACGATGAGGCGGTTGGGGAGGGGGGGGGGGGGGGGGGGATAGATATGAGATTAGAGATTTTAAAAACACATACATATATTTTCACTCAGTGTAGTGTATGAGCAGCTGATTGGACATGCAGACATTTTGCTTGAATGTTGGATGGATCGTGTTTATGGGAAAATCTTTTAATGATGTGCCTTGGGGGGTGGGAGGGTTCTTTAAAGAGATTGTACCACTTAATGAACACTGTTGAATCAGTTGCCCTAACTTTAAAAAAAAAAACAACGAAGTTCCCCATCTTGTTCCACTTCCCTTCTCGTGACAGAAGAAGCAAACGGTTAACGGCAAGACACAGAGGAGAGTGGGGTTGTGCTGGGGTGGGAATGTTCATCAACATCAAAGTGGGATTTTATTTTAAAAAACAAAAAGTCATAACAAGTACACAAGAAAAGATTTGATGTTATTGCTTTCATGCTGCTGTTGCACAGAGATTTCTAAGAGCACAAAAGTTTGTTTTTTGGGTGGGTGTCAGCAGGCGGAGAAGAAAGAGGGTGGTGGGCATGACGGAGTATGGGGGGCGTCTGCAGCTCACGTGCACACAGATGAAGTGAGAAACACGTCTTTCTGTCCCTTAGCCTGCTGCTGCTTTAAAGGTGCTTCTACAAACCCACAGAATGACTTCCATGAAATCTTATTCCTGCCAAATAAAGAGTCACTTTTGAATCTTTTTAATGATTAATACGATAGCTTTAACTACCTGTAGGCTTTAGGCTTCCTGCTTTCTGCACTTCAGCCTTTTATTTTGTATTTTCTCCTTAATTGTTTTGTCCTACAACGTTATGGTTCCTTTTTTTCTTTGTACCCACATAGAAGCTAGAGGCTGAACTGGCTTGGATTTAGTTGAGGGGGAGATGATGAGGGGGTTTGTTTGGGCTGAGGGGGGAGTTCTGTGCCAGAGACCTGTGAATATGTTGCTTTTAAGCAGATGTGTAATTCAGAAGATGTATAAGTTCCATTTTTTTTTTGTGCGTGTGAGCGTGCGTACACGAGTACCTGGTGCTGGCTATGCTTTAGCAAACACTTTAAGGTATTGTGTATTCTCTCATTGTAATATAATTAAAATGTTTTATACAGAAAGCCGTGTGTGCTGGTGTCATCAGTGCTTTTCGGGGGAAGGTAGCAGATTAAAAACTGACGACCTACAGCTGAACAAAGCTGAAAGAAAATGTAGGTAAAGACGTTGAAAAGTTTCGGGGTTTCCTGTTTGGTTTACGCAGCTGTGAAACTGGAATATTGGGGGGGATGTTTAAAGTTCAGAGTTCATCTTTTGTCAGCGTGACAGCGAAGAGACATTGGGTGACGGCGTCAACAAACAGGCGCAATTAATTCGACAAATAACTCGTCAAACTTTTATTAAATCTCAGCTTAACACTGACGAGCTTCAAAACATGTCTAGCTATTAAACTGAAAGTCCAGAGATTTATGGACATCTTACAGCACAAAACCCTAAAGACTTCTTAAAAATACATCACATGAATAATTTTTAATGATAAATAAAATGTTGGAGCGAAAAAACAAATCCAGTCGATTCCAACAGTTTACAACAGGGGTGTCAAACATACAGCCCGGGGGCCAGAACCGGCCCACCAAAAGTGTCCAATCCGGCCCAGCAGATGGGTTTAGAAGAAAAACTTACATTTTTGACATTTCACTGCATTTGTCAGTTTTATTATTTTATTATTACTGACAAAAACATCACGCACAGCATAGCATAATACACCTAAACAAAAATAATAAAATTATTCTATAAAATTAACAGTAAAGATCTCTTATTTATTCATTTCATTTCATCCAGAAAAAAAAATTCTGTTATATTACAGAACAAAAAGACCCTTTTTCTGTTAATTTATGCTATTATTCCTTAACGTGAAAGCCAAACAGCCGTCCTTGTTTTTCATAATGCAGAACAACAGATATATTTAAAATTGCACTTCATGTTCATAACACATCATCGTTTAAGCGCGTAGTTAAACTTCTTTACGCTGAATCTAAAGGGCAAACAACTGGCAGTGTGTTTTTAAGACTTTATTAGGCAGTACTGTAGTTTCACTGGTCCGACCAACTTAAGATAAAATTACTCTCTATGCTGCCACAACAAAGAGTTTGACACCCCTGGTTTACAATAAAATAAACTTCAACAGTAAAGAAGATTTTACTAAAGCTTTAAATTTTCTTGTGATTATCCATGCATCAGTACAGACCTGCTGGCAGAAACATATATGCTTTCCAAACATAAGAACGATATTACAGCAGACGCTGTGTGCTGACACCTGTAACAGATATTCTCTGCAGTTTATTGCAGTGTCAAACCTGAAAAAATGAACCGTAAAGCATTTAAGTACAGTTAAGCATTCAACTACAGCTCTGATAACTAACCGATGAAGTTAAATTAAAATTACAAAGTCACGTGATCGTGATTTGGTCTAATTTGAGCTTTTAGCTGGAGCTCAATAATAAATGATATGTTAATAAATATAATAAACTTGAAAGAGCCAATGAGAAGAAAGCATATGTGCTGATAATAACGATGTTTATAATCGTCTTTGACAGCAGATTTGTCAGCAGAGGTAACCCGACAGAGGAGTCAGACTGTTTCTTATTAAGAGAAATCGTAAACAGCGAGCATACAGCAAAACTTCAAGATGATCGAGATGATCAAAGGCAATCATGCCGAGTCCACACACACACACACACACAGACACACAAACACACAGTGCTTTCAGATAAACTGCCGGGGTTTCTGTGGGACGGCAGCAGCTGAAGCCAGCGTCTTGGCTGCTTCTTTGGCCTTTTCTGACGCGTCCTTCACTGTGTCCCTGAGCAGCCGCTGGGGCGCCTCTCCTGTGGGAAGAGAGCGAGGGTGAGGCGGGAGAGAACGAGGACGACAGGCATCAGCAACACTGCGAGATCCTTGCTGAGATCAGGATGCTCACAGACACTTCTGTGGCCGATTTTCTCGTGACTTTCATGATTTAGTAGCTTGAGAAGTGTGCTGCCTTTTTTTGTTCTTGTTGTTGTTTTCGGAGCCACCCACAGGAAACAAGCACACAGAAACACACGCCTTCAAAAATCAAAGAGAATACTTTTACTACAGTGAAGATAAAGTGAGCTCCTCTCCGTGCACTTGTTAACTTTTACCAGACAGTGCTCACTCAGTTCAGCGCTGTTACTAAGTCAGACCTAATGATCACAATTGTGACTTTCCTCTAACAGTCATTAAAGGTAAGGAAAGGTAAGGTGACACATACAAAAAATAAATACATATCAACAAGGACCTTTCTAAAAAGGCTTCACTGAATAAGTCTGCACTCTCCTCATCTGTATGCTGTCAGGAACAGCCTCATACTGGATTTAGCGCCAGGGGCTGCACAGTCTATTTGTGTCTGCCCTGACTATGAACCCCACAACCTCGTGTGAGAACAACAACCTGAGTCACAAAAAGACACAGTGATCCCCCCCCACTCAAACACGAGATGATAAGGAGATACATTTCCTTCAATTCTGCACTTTTATTTTTTTAAACCGAGACGTAGATATGAAGTGCGAGTGTGCGTTAGCGCTGTCAAAGGGAAAGGGCTCTTTGTGTGTCTGAACGCTGACAATAACAGCGGGGAGGGACTCCTTACGGTCAAAAACAAAAGTCTCTCACGTTTTTTCAAGGCAGCATTTTTTAAACAAAGCAAAAATTGCTTATTGGATTTAAATGTAGTAAGCAATATTAAAAAGAAAAAAAATCCAATCAGCAAACTATAGTAAAATTCATATCAGCAAAGATATGAACTTCTGGAGACGTGTGGTACTTTCAGATACTCGCATGCCAACTGTCTAAGAAAACATGTTTTGTATCCCAAGATTGTATCTTGGATCAAATCAAATAAATGCATAATTATAATAAAGGTCAATCAAATGGACCAATATGGCAAGGCCATGATGATCCAATAGGTAAAGTAAATCCTTCAGACAACAATTCTGATGGCTAAAGAGCCAAATGGGACAGGCGGAAAAAAAAAAAAAAAAAAAAAAAAGTATTATTTTGTATTTTGTCTGTGAAGGTTCTCAGTCATCCAGGTCATCGTAGTCAAAGGCGCTTGCAAAGAAAAGCGTCTGGACTTCTTTAAGTTGCTTGAAGATGTTTCACCTCTCATCCGAGAAGCTTCTTCAGTTCTAAGGTCAAATGGTGGAGAGTCCCAGAAATAAACCTAGTGGGAGTGACCCCCCACAGAGGGACAAAAGGACCCCCTGATGATCCTCTAATCGCCTGAGCCAAGGTGGGAAACTGGGTGTGGGTCCCAATCAGCCAGAGTTTCGGGTGTGTTCATTGTGAAACCTGGCCCCACCTTATCATGCGAATTCCTGAAGTCAGATGGCCCAGGATGTGAGTGGGCGTTAAGGCGTCTGGGAAGGGATCTCAAAACTGGATTATAGATGGCAGAGAGTTGGTGTCGTAAACCCCCGCCTCTGTTCAAAGATGGTCGCTCACAGTGGACATAGATGGCTTCTTTCACTCCTCTTTCAAACCATCTGTCCTCTCTGTCCAAAATGTGAACATTGGCATCCTTGAAGGAGTGTCCTTTATCCTTAAGATGCAGATGGATTGCTGAGTCTTGTCCTGTGGAGGTGGCTCCTCTGTGTTGTGCCATGCGCTTGTGAAGTGGCTGTTTGATCTCTCCAATGTAGAGGTCTGAGCATTCCTCGCTGCACTGTACAGCATACACCACATTGTTAAGTCTGTGTTTTGGCGTTTTGTCTTTCGGGTGAACCAGTTTCTGTCTGAGCGTGTTGCTGGGTCTGAAATACACTGGGATGTCATGCTTGGAGAAAACTCTCCTGAGTTTCTCTGATACACCGGCTACATAGGGGATGACAATGTTGTTGCGTCTGTCCTTCTTATCCTCCCTCGCTGGTGTCTGGTCTTCTTTTCTGTGCCTCTTTGCTGACTTTAAGAACGCCCATTTAGGATAGCCGCACGTTTTGAGTGCTTCCTTTACATGTGTGTGTTCCTTCTTTTTTCCTTCAGGCTTAGAGGGAACATGTTCTGCCCGGTGGTGTAGGGTCCTAATTACTCCAAGTTTGTGTTCCAAAGGGTGATGGGAGTCAAAGTTCATCCTGAACCTACACAACCCAGAGAAGAAAACACACCTGATGCCAGTCAGGAGAAATGGGTTAAGAACTTTTCAGACAGGATTCTCACTGAACTTGAAAAGAAAGTATTAGCCAAAGGACTCAATTTTGCCATTTCTCCACAACAGTTGCCCATAGTGGACCTCATCACAGCCACAGAATCTGCCATACGGATTAATAAATTATCACAGACAGAAGCAGAGCAAATCAGGATGAAAGTCTCAGCCACGCTCTCCAGTGCCAAAGTCCCTCCATCCAACCTCACAATACAGGAAAAGAAGGCCGTCGCTTCCCTGAGCAAAGACCACAACATCACTGTTTTACCAGCTGATAAGGGAAGATGCACCGTGGTCCTAAACACTACAGATTACCATACAAAGATCACTACTCTCCTCAGTGACAACAATACCTACGAAGCCTTAAAGCAAGACCCCACAAGCAGCTACAAAAAGAAAGTTATAGCTTGCCTTCAAGACTTTGAAAAGGACAAAATTATTGACCGCCTTACATATCACCGCCTTTACCCAGGGGATGCCATACCCTGCATCTATGGACTTCCTAAGATCCACAAGGAAGCTGTCCCACTCAGACCCATAGTCAGTAGCATAAACTCAGCCACTTATAACATTGCTAAACACCTTGCTACCATCCTTGCTCCTCTCGTGGGGAACACCCCACACCACATCAAGAACTCCACCGACTTCACCGACAAGGTCCAGAAACTTACCGTGGATCCAGATGAAACCATGGTGTCCTTTGATGTAGTCTCTCTCTTCACTTGCATACCCACCACGGAGGCCGTGGAGACTGTCAGAAAACGATTACAAGAAGACAGCTCCTTGGAGGACAGGACCAACTTCACACCCGATCAGATCTGCACACTGTTAGACCTCTGCCTCACCACTACATATTTCAAATACAACGAAGGCTTTTACAGACAAAAACATGGCTGTGCCATGGGCTCCCCCGTGTCACCTATTGTAGCCAACCTTTACATGGAGGAAGTGGAAAGGAAGGCTCTTGGCTCTTTCAAAGGAAGAGTACCCAGCCACTGGTACAGATATGTGGACGACACCTGGGTCAAAATCAAGACACAAGAAGTGGAATCCTTCACTGTGCACATCAACGCTGTGGATAAAAACATCAAGTTCACCAGGGAAGACACAAAGGACAACTGTCTGCCTTTCCTGGAATGCGCTGTGCACATTGAAGAGAACGGCAAACTCAACATCGAAGTTTACCGGAAGCCCACACACACGGACCAGTACCTCCTCTTTGACTCCCATCACCCTTTGGAACACAAACTTGGAGTAATTAGGACCCTACACCACCGGGCAGAACATGTTCCCTCTAAGCCTGAAGGGAAAAAGAAGGAACACACACATGTAAAGGAAGCACTCAAAACGTGCGGCTATCCTAAATGGGCGTTCTTAAAGTCAGCAAAGAGGCACAGAAAAGAAGACCAGACACCAGAGAGGGAGGATAAGAAGGACAGACGCAACAACATTGTCATCCCCTATGTAGCCGGTGTATCAGAGAAACTCAGGAGAGTTTTCTCCAAGCATGACATCCCGGTGTATTTCAGACCCAGCAACACGCTCAGACAGAAACTGGTTCACCCGAAAGACAAAACGCCTAAACACAAACTTAACAATGTGGTGTATGCTGTACAGTGCAGCGAGGAATGCTCAGACCTCTACATTGGAGAGACCAAACAGCCACTTCACAAGCGCATGGCACAACACAGAAGAGCCACCTCCACAGGACAAGACTCAGCAGTCCATCTGCATCTTAAGGATAAAGGACACTCTTTCGAGGATGCCAATGTTTACATTTTGGACAGAGAGGACAGATGGTTTGAAAGAGGAGTGAAAGAAGCCATCTATGTCCACTGTGAGCGACCATCTTTGAACAGAGGCGGGGGTTTACGACACCAACTCTCTGCCATCTATAATCCAGTTTTGAGATCCCTTCCCAGACGCCTTAACGCCCACTCACATCCTGGGCCATCTGACCTCAGGAATTCGCATGATAAGGTGGGGCCAGGTTTCACAATGAACACACCCGAAACTCTGGCTGATTGGGACCCACGCCCAGTTTCCCACCTTGGCTCAGGCGATTAGAGGATCATCAGGGGGTCCTCTTGTCCCTCTGTGGGGGGTCACTCCCACTAGGTTTATTTCTGGGACTCTCCACCATTTGACCTTAGAACTGAAGAAGCTTCTCGGATGAGAGGTGAAACGTCTTCAAGCAACTTAAAGAAGTCCAGACGCTTTTCTTTGCAAGCGCCTTTGACTATTTTGTATTTTTTAAAGTTATTTATTTTCATTTCATTAGTTCATTTTTTTAAATTAATTAATAAATTTTTAACTTATTTATCTAGCTGCCAGCATTGCTGAAACCATGTTAATAAAAAAAAAAAATCCACCCCTGTGTGCGATCAAAATGTCAGAAATATTTCAGCATTCCCGTCGTCTGGGTTTACCCACACTGCCTGAACGTTAAAGAGTCCTTGCAGACTACAAACACGGGTGGGAAATAACCTTCCGGTCTGTTTCTGTGCTGTGGCATTTCAGGTGATTTTCATTCATTATGTTATGAAACAAATACGGCTGTTTACATTTAGACATCTCAGGACCTGACGACCTCTGAACACACCCTCATCAGTCCATCTCTCTGTATGTGCTCTTAAATAGCAAACTAACACATAACCATAGATTTCTCCTTTACACTGACAATTTCCCTAACAAATGAACGAGGTAAGGACAAACCTTTTTGACTAAGAAAATCGAATTCATCATTGTGTTTACCACCAGAATACAACATATGCTGAAATCCTTCTAAAAGTGAGTTTTGCCACTCTGTAGCCGTTTCGGTAATGCCTCTGGGCCGTTATTTTGAAGGTGTGCGTGTACAAACAAAGACTGAGCAACAGTGCTTAAAAATGCTCTCATAAACGCTCTGCTCACATTGATTCTTGCTTAACCCATATGGAAAAGATATATATAAATCTTATAAAGTTTGTATCTGTCTTGTATGAAACTTGTATGTTTTGGATACTTACTAAAAAAAATATATGAAAGTAATGAGAAAGTGGCCACTTTCATGAGTAAATCATATAAGTTTTTACTATTTCTTTTCCATATGGGAAGATAAGGCTGAAAAACCTTCCCTCTGCCCCAAGCTTACACTTCTCTTCCAAACATGTAGACGAAGTGTAAGCTTATACAGTTGGTATGAAGTGACCCAAAGGATACATTGTGTTGTTTACATCAAATTCTATTGTCCAATTTTGGTGAGCTTGTGTAAATTGTAGCCTGAGTTTCCTGTTCTTAGCTGACAGATTGCACCTGCTGTGGTCTTCTGCTGCTGTAATCTATCTGCTTCAAGGTTGTACATTCAAAGATGGTCTTGTGCCTTCTCTGGTTGTAATGGCATAACAACATGGTATGCAGGGTGCTCAGCTGCGGACAGGAAAGTACTGCAGAGGGTCATCAACACAGCCCAGAAGATCACTGGCTGCTCTCTGCCCAGCCTGGAGGTCACTGCAAACTCTCGGTACCTCAGCAGAGCTGGCAATATCATCAAGGACCACTCTCACCCCAGCAACCAACTGTTTGAACTATTACCGTCAGGCCGACGGTACAGGTCACATAAAACCAGGACAAACAGATTCAGGGATAGCTTCTTTCCCAGAGCTACCACCGTAGTAAATAAGCACAAAAACAATTGAACCTATTCCATACCGTCACTGTCATTATATTATGCTGCTATTCATACTGTCATTATATTAATGCTGCTATGCTGTATATATTGTACATACTATTGTTTGAGTACTTACGATTGTTTTTTTGTACTTTTTATATTTTACATTTATATTTATTATTGAAACTTGCACCAAGGGAGTGGCACTCCAATTTCGTTGTACATAACCCCTAACCCTGTACAATGACAATAAAGGCTATTCTATTCTATTCTAATGAGAGACAATTTGAGTTACTGTCGCCTTCCTATCAGATCCTATGGCTCCAACAAGGCAAAACTGCAGCTCACTGGACATTTTCTCCTTTTCATTCTCTGTAAACGTAGAAATGGTTGCGAAAATCTCAGCAGATCAGCAGTTACTGAAATACCCAGACCGGCCCATCTGGCACCCTCAACCACGGCACATGTAAAGTCACTTAAATTCCTCCTCATAATGATGCACAGCTTGAATTTAAGCAGGTTATCTTGACTGGGTCTAAATACCTAAATGGCACCCAGCTGCTTCCACGTGATTGGCTGATTAGATATTTGCATTAACAAGCATCTGAACAGGCCTGCCTAACAAAGAGTCCAGTGAGTGTGATCTTCTCTACATGAAGGTTTGCCAAATTTGATGAAATTCCTTCAGTGGTTGATGATGACTCAAAACATCACAACCGTATTTAATTCGTTTTAAAATAAGAATCACATCAGAATCAACTAAACAACACATCTACTTCTATACTCTAAACTACTATTTAGATCACTGTTGCTCAGACAGGGTAAAAAGTTACTGCCTCAGCTACGCTGTCTACTCTGTGCAGCAACATGTGACAACCCCCGGGCAACGCCTGGGATGGCAGATGGATGCCTCAGTCCTAGCACACTTACCATGACGCTCAGCCTGATGCCGATTCCTGTAGTGGCATCAACAAAAGTGGCAACAGGACGGAATCACACAATCAAGACACACGTACGCTGCATCAGCACAACACACAGTTTGGAACAATGTAAATATTATCTTATTCTTTGGGGTTAAATTTGACTTTCCACACTTAATGTACAAATTATTTGAGGTTATTCGTAGTGCGCAGACTTACAGTACTTTTAAAAAAAATCCCTCAAATGTGAACATTTTCAGGTTTAGCTGGTGTCCTATTATTTTAAACTAAACCCTACCCAATATGAGAAACTGATAAATCAACACTAGAAAAAGTGACTCATCTGCAGATGGTTCATCTCTAAGTGTTGTTGTTTCTTTAATACATCTCTTCATACATCCCTCATTATGATTTACTCTGTTAAACTCTCTTTATGCAACACTGACTACCTAAATTATTTCTGTCCAAACCTAAATTAGGAAATTGTGCCATTTGTGACTGTAGCTGTCATGGTTTCACATCCCCCCGCCTTTTATCACATGGCACGTGGAGGAGTAAGATTTCTTCAGGCTATTTGTCAATTATGTATTTTCAGGATGCTGGGAAGTTTAGTGTTGAGTCCAGAGTGGCAGGGGTGAGCCCCTTCAGGTTGTTATGACAGCAGTCCTGTGTTTCTGGGGCGAAAAGAAAGCTCCATTTCCTGTTTAAGTTTTCCCCCCTTCCAGAAATGGCAACAGTTAAAAATAAGCTGTTTTGTTTTCCTCTGCTTTTCCTCCTGCTCTCTGCCCTGTTTCAGCTGGAACACACATGAAGTGTACATACCCTGCAGGTTGGACAGCGCGTATTCCAGCCCCTTCATGGCCTTCACCTGGTTGCTCTTGAAGCGAGCCAAACCAAACTCCTGTGAGAAGACAGAACAGGAAATGGCTTTACACAGGGGAGATTGTCTGGGAAACAACACCGTCTTGTCACTGCAAGTCTCTGGGGATATCCAAACAAGCCTGGCATCTTCCATATTTAATGATTCCAATTTAGTAGACTTATTTTTTGTTTTGTTTTTTTGCTGTAATTTCACTTCTCCCACTACTTTATTTTAGCATGAGCGCTAAAGTAAAGATCTGAAAATTCAGGACATCGGCCTCTAGAATGAAAAGAATTGCATCTATTCTATCTGAACCGCCGTAGAGTAGATGAAAGCAGACGAATAAATGCTTCTAAGAGTACTCATATCATTCCTGTGCTGACTGACATCTAACTTACCTAAAGGGCAGATGGGCTCTTACTGAAAGAAAAGAATTCATTTACCGTCTTGTGTCTATCACACAAAGGAAAGCCAGAGTACAGACTGTATATAAAAGTTGGGAGAAGCAACCATGACATCGCTGTGTGGTTTGTGGATTATTTTTTTTGAATTTGCAGATTTAGCACGTTAGACATTTATAGATGGTTAGCGCAAACAGTTGCTCTTACTAAGAAACTAAGAAAACGGCACAATAAATCTTTATTCTGTTTAGTTTACTAAACACGGGATCATAACTTCTTTTAAAAAGGAACATCATGATTTGAATTTAGCAACCAAGTCCAAAAATGTAGGAGGATAGTGCTTACTTTGAGCTCCTAAATCAAATAAGAAGTCTGATTGTTTCCTCACAGAGGTCTGCTTGCAGCTACATGAGTTGCCCTCTGCTGGCAATGAGAGTGAATGCAGGTCTCAGGCACATTTATATACAGTGGTTTTGGCTGGGGTCTGTCTGTACCTGAATGGGTTTGGAGAAGCCATAAATGCTCGAGGATATCCACGCCTCACGTTTCAGCTGTGTGGTCGCTGGATGCTCCACTGAGCCTTGGAAAACACAACGCTCCTCAACAGACTTGATTGGGAAAGAAAAGTGACAGCAGGTTATAATAAACTAAGATGCAACTCAACAGATTTACTATGGAAGTCATCATTTCAGGATTTTAAGTAACTCGTGGTCTTGGCAACAAGATTTCTGGAGACGTAACTTCACTAAAGACGATCTTTCTTTCTGCAAAAGCCTTTGAAGGATTTGAAGAACTGTTTTTGTCTCAACAACTGCACAGAACTACCATGTCTCAAAATGTTTTCCATATTTTCCCATGAAGCCATCATGTTTCAGACTGCAGCAAATTAAAAACACAAGCATCATCAAGTATGTTGTAACGTAGTGCAGTTTTCATTAAAGTTTTAAGAAAAGATCATAAAAATATAACATTTAGTTGTGTGTATAAATGCGTGTGCGAAATAAGGACCTCTGTCCTTGTGTGAACTGATTTCTTTATTCCTGTTATTGTCTGTGCCAGACTCTGGCAACCCACAGTACTCTACAACACCTGTAACCACAACAGTGATGTGATGTCAGACCACATTACTTTCCTTATATCATGGCAGCAAGATGACAGCTTTGACAGAAGTCCTACACAGTTTCACATGTAAAAAAACAAAACACAAACAACACATACCTACTTTCACAGCAACTTCAGCAGAAAAACAAGCAGAGTCAAGTGAAAATTTTAATTTCTCTCCACCACACAAGATCACAAAGGCAATGATGATTAAAACCCATCAGGAAAAAGGCATAACACAGGAAACTGGCTGCGTGTTGATTAGAATCTCTCTGAAACAGCTCAACAAGTAGACGGCAGGAAAAAAACAACAACAACACAAAGCCTCACCATGAGAGTTGTGTGGTTGAGGTTCCAGGTGTAGGTGGTCAGGCTCTTGTTCACTGGGTCCACGATGGAGTCCTCGATGATGTACACAGAGCGAGACATGCCGGCGGGGAAGAGCCGCTCCGCCCAGCGAGGCAATCGATTGGTCTTCATTAGAAGCCGTCTGGAGAGGAGCCGGTGGTCTGCTGTTACCTCCCGGTACACGACGTCCTCCGTGAGAACATGGGTGCTGGGTGACACAAAAACACACAGCCACATCACCTACAGGGTTACTGTGAGGCTTCTCATCTGTTTCTAGTGTACGTTCAAAGAGTGCACCATCATAATATACACCAAAAGAAAGAAGAAAAATATATGCAAGTAAAATATTCTGATGTCGTCTAAGTCAGGCATAAAAAAAACAAGAAGCACATAAACCACCTGCCCACCTCGATCAGCCAAACTTAGTTTTGCTTCTCTGATACACTGTCTCAGTTCTCAATCTCACTCAAGACTGACAAGCGTATTTTTGCTTGCGAGCCTCCAAAATTGAAACAATATACAGGCATCACCTGCACGACTGCCTAGTTTTGAAGAATGATTAAACAATACACTAAAACATTGCACTACATAATTATTTACATTTTCTAAACCACAGTTCAGCAAAGTTAATGTAATTCCTACTTTCCAACTAGTGAGGAGATCAGGGGAAATAGAAAGCATTTAAAAGATATCACACAGCATTCAAATGTTCACTAAAAGTAAAAGCCAGCAATGGTAATCCCAAAGTCAAAAAGGACTCGTTTTTTTGGCACCTTAATTTTTAGTAGCAAATTTTATGGCTCTCCATGTGACGGCTGAAGGAGGACTGACATCTGAAGGCATGCTGCTAGTGTTTTCTAATGAGCACCTTTGATAAAATACTGATTATGAGAATGCTGGAGTACCTGAATGGGTTTGGGTACCTCTGCCAGAAAGCAGAGACAACATGGTCCCATGTACTCCTGATGTCGGTGCTGCTACAGAAATACTTGACCATTTTTTTTTTGATGGTGTGCAGGACGGTGTGAATCCCAAACCCTGAGGTCCCTCGCTGTGATTATACAAATCAGTGAAAAGTTTGGTGCTGACTCCATCCACAGTCTGTGGTGATCCTGCAAAAGTGAAGGGAACAATGAGTAAAAAGGTTACGCGGATAAAAATGCTGAATAAAGAGTATTTTACTGCTGGGTGGGATGGACATGGTCAGCACCAATAGTCAGATAGGCTGTGGCATGTAAACGATGGTCAGTTGGTAATAAGGGGCCCAAAGTGTGCCAAGAAAGTATCTCAAACACTATTACAACTTCAACAGTCTGCACCATTAATAAAAAGCAGGATGGATCCACGCTTTCATGTCATTTACACAAAACCTCTGATCCTACCATCTTAATGTCTCAGAAATAGAGACTAATCAGACCAGGCAGCATTTTTACAAGCTTCTATTGTCCAATTTCAGGAAGCATGTGTGAATTGTGGCCTCAGTTTCCTGTTCTCAGGTGATAGGAGTAACAGCTTGTTCTGCTGCTTCAGAGCTTGATGTAGTGTTGGCTCTTTCGCATATCATGATTGTAACCAGTGTTCATTTGAGCTGCTATTGCCTTCCCATCAGTTGAATGTTCTCTGACAATCATTCAGACCTGCAACCAGCTCACTGGATATTTTCTCTCTTTTTTTGGGCTTATTCTCTATAAACCCTAGAGATGGCTGTGCAGGAAAATCCCAGTAGATCAGCAGTTTCTGAATGCTTAGAGCAGTCCGCCTGGTACCAACAACAACGCCACATTGAAATCACCTTAAACTCCAGCAGGTCATCTGGAGCATACCTGCCGGCCTAAATGCACCGAGCTGCTGCGATGTGATCAGTCGATTAGCTAAAACAATGTGAACAGGTGTATCTAATAAAGTGGCCGGTGACTTTATGTTTTTCGATTTTGTTGTATAGACTTCAATGGGTCCCCCAAATATCCATTTTTTTTTCAATTACAGCACCAATAAAACATTTTTGAAACCACCATTTGTTATCTTTTATTGACTTTTCACATTTTCATAGCTCAACATGACGTAAGTCCTTACGTAATATACGCACGTCACCTTGACATATGGTTGGCTGGTTATCGGTACCGTTGGTTTGCTGGACAGCTAAGAGCTATCAAGTTAGCTTCCAGAAACCACTTAATTAACCACATAATTCAAGTGATTTACCTCTAAATGTTATACTGAGCTTAAGTAAAAGACCGGTTATTTCACAGCTTAATGTTAACTGAGTTCAGAGTTTGACAGGAGGTTTACAGCAATAATACCGCACTTCAAGTTTCGGTAGCCTCCCGTTCCGTTAAATGGCCACTAACCGAAATGTGAAACATTCCGGAAATAGTATAAGCAAGCTTACCTGTAGTTGCTGCTACTTTAATGCTAGGCTAATAAATATTAGTTGTTTGTTGAGCCTAAAGCCAACAAACTAACTGATGTTAGCTAGTTATATTCATAGTGTCATATGAACCCGGTCAGCCAGCTCCGAGTCGTAGGTCGGACCGTTTTACTGTAAAGCCACTTCCGGTTGTCGTTTTAAAGTAAAAGCTCTCACAAACATTTCTCTTTTCACGCATTGGAGACTGCTGTGTGATACAAAGACCTGATGGCTAGTCCCGAATTTTGAACCTTTAAAATATATATATATTTAACGAGGAACCTACAGTTTTCATAAAAGTACTCATGAAATACTTGTATTTAGATTCCCATCGTGCCTATTCTTGCCTGCTGGTGTTCTAATTTAAACAGTCAGCTAAAATAAACATTAGCTGCATCCGTTACAATGTAGTAAAGACACTTATTTAATTCTAGAAAAACAGTGAGAAGATGAAGCCAGTGAACAGTTTTTACAGTTGTTCACTAAACGTCACTATGAGACCACCCTGCAGTAGGATATGTATGGTTGCCCATTATATCATTTCACACTCCTTGAATTTGTCCCAGACCAACAAATTGCCAAAGCTTCTGCTTTTATGGAGATGTTACACTTGCTGATGATCAGTGAATGCATTGCATCAGGAGCACCTGGCTGCTACTTTACTCTCTTAATTCCTATGGAAGCAGTAAGAGTGCACTTGGGTTTTTTATTTACAGGGCTGCAGAGAGTCCTGTGATAACTTTCTTTTTCACGTGGCTGTGGTGTTGTTGAGCTCTCTCTGCTCAAACTCACATCCCAGTTTGCAAACCAGACTTTTAGAAATCATTGTTTTTTTAATGCTCACATGAACTGTGGAGTAGCCTAATCAAGACACTGTCCCTTTAAAAGGCCCGCTGAGGCTTCACGTCAGTCTTGTGTTTTATTTTGCCATCTAGTGGGCAGGATGAACCACAGACATGACAGTACCAGACATTTAAATTATTGATGAAAATCTCATTAATTCAGGTTTTCATTCTATTCTGGTCACTTTGAGGCTTTTGTCACCCACAAAACCAATTTCTGGATCAAACTATTCACAGATATTTGCAAGGAGGATGTAATGTGACAGAAGAGCTGGTGCAGGGATTACAGTCTCTGCATCAGTGTCAGGAAAACAAAGGAGATGATCATGGAGATAAGAACGATCCTCAAAGGGCTCCTGGCAGCAGCCTCCCAACAACTACAGACATGTACATAAGCAGATGCTGGAAAGAGCCTCCTGAAGCTTAAAAGACACTACTCACCCAGCACACACACCGTTTGTCTCCCTCCCTTTGGGAAAGTGGCTGCAGAGCAGAACCACCAGACTGAGGGACTTCTTCCTGGAGACTGTGACTCTGCTGGCCCAACCCAAAGGTAACAAACATGAGAAAACACCTGTGTCTTTGTAGTATCCACCACACACATTTAAAATTTGTTTTTTATTTATACTGTGAATTTATCATCTATTCCTGATTTCGGTATATATTGCTATTGTGTGAGCCCGCTTTTGTTCCGCTTAGAGCTGAGTGCAACATTTTGTTTCACTACTGTCATTGGTCCTCCAGTAACCAGTTCATGCAGCAGGTGGCGCGCTATAATACACCACAGAACGATATGTGTCCCATTTCCGACTCTTCTTCTTCGTCGGTGCACTTTCCTGCAGAGGGAAGTGTCCTCCATGGTGTCATTGTAGATCTTTCGAGGTTGAATATTAGTAAATAAGAGATGTCTGGGTACACACCAGACCAAAAGCTCCGTTTCGAGCAGATAACGAAGCTCCGGAGGCAGTGGCTGAAGGACCAGGAGCTCAGTCCGAGGGAACCCGTGGTACAAGCTAAACCGCCTGGCCCTGTCGCCAAGTTCTGGGCTGGTTTTCTGGAGCCCAAGAGCCTGTGGAGGGTTTACGTGAGTTCTCGTACACAGCTGATCCGACGACCGCTAATAATGACATTTACAGCTGGAATCAAACCGAGCGGTTTATCTGCTACTAGTAGCGTTTCATTAAGGACAAGGGCCAGGGTAGCTGTTTACTGCTAACGTGGTTGGCCGCGTTTACTTTGCAGGCTTCATGCCACACACACACAGACCGCATCTACTACAGCTTATATTGTGATGTTGTTCTATGTCAGTGACACAATCTAAGGTTTTCCTTGGATTATCTTTAGTAGATACAAGAACTAAACTGCCTCAACTAAGCAGAAAATACTCTAAAATGTATTTTTTGTAATGGATTCTTTGTTTCCTTGCCACAGAATAGCAACAACAAACAAACAAACATAAAAAATTAATGCTCAAATTGTAATTTTTAAGCATGGTGTCAGTAAAATCTGTTGCTTCAACAATACCTACTTAGTTTAAAATATGCACTATAGTTTAATGCTGGAGAAAAATTATGGTTTGATTGACTCACCAATAAGTTTACAGACAACATTTTAAAAGTGACTAATCCATACCTATGCTATTAAAAATGTTGTGTATTATGCATTGTTATGACCCTGACGAAGGCCATAAGACATAGCGGAATAAAGGAGAATAAATAAGATAAGATAAGATAACCTTTATTAGTCCCACACGTGGGAAATTTGTTTTGTCACAGCAGGAAGTGGACAGTGCAAAAGTTATGAAGCAAAAATTAGAATACAATAAGAATAAATACAGTACACAACTGTACAGAATAGAATAAAATAAAATACTATATACAGTAGAATAAAATAAATATACAATAAGATAAAAATAGAATACAAATACAAATACTATATACAACTGAGTAAAAATACAACGATGACAGAAAGGATTATTGCACTTAGTATTATTGCATATGTATGGATGTGTGTGCTTGATCAGTTAAAGTCTTTATTATGGAGTCTGACAGCAGTGGGGAGGAAAGACCTGCGAAATCTCTCCGTCCCACACCGTGGGTGCCGCAGTCTCCCACTGAAGGAGCTGCTCAGTGCTGTCACAGTCTGCTGCATGGGGTGGGAGATGTTGTCCATCAGGGATGACAGCTTAGCCGCCGTTCTCCTGTCACTCACCACCTCCACTGGGTCCAGAGGGCATCCTAGAACAGAGCTGGCCATCCAAATCTGTGCATCCCTAGCTTTTAGAAAATGTTGATACAAGGGTAGTCACTGCAGAGAACTTTACACAGAAAAGAAAAGAAAGTCAAGCAAGACAGAATAAATGTGTGTGTGAATGAGAGGAAAGCGGGTGTAATGGTGAAGATGCTAGAAGTAAAGATGGTGAAGGTGAATGGGCAAGATAAGATCAGATTAAATTATAGAAACAACTCAGGTTAATCAGTTTGGAGAGGTTCAGATGGTTTGGGCGTGTGCAGAGTGTGGCTTAGTGGATATATTGGAGATAAGATGTTGGGGGTGGAGCTGCGGTCTTCATAATCTGTAGAACACTGAAAATCTTTAGGCCCTTTATCTAAACCGTATATCACATATTCCACGTCTTTAGTAAAAGAACAAACTCAGTCCCTGTAAACATTATGATTCTGTATGTTCTTCTCTTTACTGATATTTGTTTGTCCTTGCAGACCTACAAAGCGTACAGAGGTGGAGTTTTCACATTAACACGGCTGCTGATACCCGCTTGGATTGTTCACTACTACGTGAAATACCATGTTGCTGTAAGTTTCCACATTTGATCATTTTTATTTATATCTAAGCCTTTAAATACAGGAGATGGATGATAGAGCCATAATATGAAGTTCAAGAAGATAGCTATTTTTTTTTAAAATTGTATTTAATTTGTTTGATAGTATGCAAACAAACCCAGGTAACTTGAAAGAAGAAATGGTAAATGGCCTGTATTTATATAGCGCTTTACTAGTCCCTAAGGACCCCAAAGCACTTTACATATCCAGTCATCCACCCATTCACACACACATTCACACACTGGTGATGGCAAGCTACATTGTAGCCACAGCCACCCTGGGGCGCACTGACAGAGGCGAGGCTGCCAGACACTGGCGCCACCGGGCCCTCTGACCACCACCAGTAGGCAGCGGGTGAAGTGTCTTGCCCAAGGACACAACGACCGAGACTGTTGGAGCCGGGGCTTGAACCGGCAACCTTCCGATTACAAGGCGAACTCCCAACTCTTGAGCCACGATCGCCCACGAAAAAAAACAACTCTATAATGACATCCTGTACTTGTGTACAACTTAGCTTAGAGAATAACTTCACAAGGCAACTAAAAGAAAGAGTTTTAAGTTACAGACATGCAGTATTAACTTATTCTTGGCCAAACTAGAGAACCCTGCACCTTGAATTTCGTTTGTAGATGGAGATCATGTGACTGATTCGATCAGAATGGGTAGCATATTAAAATTCCGTGTCATTGTTCCCTACAGCAAAGGCCGTATGGCATTGTGGAGTTGAAACCCAAGCTGTTCCCAGTAAGTGTGACCCATTTATTATTTATTACTTCCAACAGTTAACTTTTTTTTGTTTCTCACATAATACCCCATTTATTCTTCATATATTTGTATAAATGTAACTGAATGTTACCTTGTTTTACCATAACTAATACTTTTTTTGTGCTTAGGGTGACACGATCCTGGAGACGGGTGAAGTTGTTCCAGATCTCCCAGAGACCCACGGCCATCATTGAAGAGGAAATAGTTCAGCTTTTTCCTTGAGTTTCTCTTGTAAAAAATTCTGTATATGTGATTAAAATACTCAAAAGTTATGAGTGTGAGCTTGACTTAACAGAATAAATTAGTGATAGTGTTTTAGTAGAATTCCATCCATCCATCCATTGGCTTCCGCTTATCCTTTTCAGGGTCGCGGGGGGGCGCTGGAGCCTATCCCAGCTGTCATAGGGCGAGAGGCGGGGTACACCCTGGAAAGGACACCAGTCTGTTGCAGGGTCAACACACAGGGACAGACAACCATTCGCACTCATATTCACTTGCACATTCACACCTAGTGGCAATTTGGATTATCCAATCAACCTATTCCCACAAGTTGCATGTCTTTGGACGGTTTTAGTAGAATTGTTTTTTTTTTTTGTTTTTTTTAATTGTGCAGTCAGTCGATCAGAGTTCATTTTTGCAAACATGGCCATGTGCAGATGAACACTTGAAAGATGCCTTTTAAAAAAAACCTTGTGACCATGATAATGTGACAAAGATGTCACCTGGGATTTTCAAATTTATACCAAAAGCGTATTTACTTAAAACCTCGACCTCAACTTAAAGATCACATGTGAAGTTTTCTGAAAATCATGTGAATGCAATAACTCAAGAAGAATAAGATACCTAGGATTTCTAAATTCACGCCATAAGTGCATCTAATCCATAAGTGTATCTACTGCACTTATGGCATGAGTTTTAAAGAAAGTCATCCTTCTCCGAAATGTTTTTGCATAGGTTTGCTGACAGGCAAAGGGCACTAAGAATATAATTGTAAATATGACGATAGCGCTTGATATTATTGTGAAGGGCGCTAATTTCCCCATCCCCCCCGAAGCCTGAAAATTGAACTTTTATTGTGAAGGAAGTTAGCGGAAGTTCCTCATTGAATTCACGGTCTGTTATGGAAGAAAAGGGGGTTCATAGTTCTGTCAACAGCCGCTTCAGGACTGATGGCCATATAGAAATTAATGTGTTTCCACAATAAGGGGAGAAGTAATCAGGTGTCACCGCATTCGTGGCTGTCTGAAGGATTCAGAGGTAATTATTACTTAACTTTTCTCGAACGTCCCGAGTAGCCACGGAGTTCCAAGCTTTGTAACGTCCGTAGCTAGCCTGCTAACTTGAGCTAACCTGGTCAATGTGTGCTCAAACTACTGTTTGAGCACACTATGTTTTGCTAAGTCACGTTGGTGTTTATGTAACATTTCATATACCCCAGGGGCTTGTTACTATATATGTAACAGCTCTTAAAGACGATTTTTAAGTTACAGTGTCTAGATATTATTCAACTTCTCCAAAAGGAAACACAAGTGTTGTAGTTGCTATGCTAACAAAATGATAAACAGAAACAAAGTGGGAAAACGGTTATTGGGGGCATTCCGGTGTATAGATTTTATTCTGTGACATGTCTGTCGAGATTATCGATGGCCAAGAAAGACATTTAGGGGCTGTGTAATATGTATTTTATCGCTCATGTAGCTCATAAATAGTTGTTCCGAATGGCTAATTGTAATAATATTACTGTTAACAATATCGCTCGCCATGTTATCCTCAAGCAAGCACCCATTCCTGTTGTTTGTAGTGTTTTTTTTAACCAACGTTTTAGTATAATATAATAACATGTAGCCCTACCAGTATATCAGTGCTCAGACATGAGCCTGCCACAGATGTGCCATCGTCATGTGTGTATATGTTGTATGATAGGCAACAAAATGAATATTACAGAACATAAAGCAGAAAAAGTTGTGTGGGTGGTGTTCTTATCTTAAGTCAAATTCATTAATAGACAAACAGTAACCTTATCGTGTACTCTTCCCCTCACGACCCCACAGGAGTATCTCGCCATAGCGAGATATTTATATTATTTATTAGTGATGGTCATCAGGGAAAGACAAATGCTTTACATGCTTTTAACATTGTAGACCCACCACTTTTCATGCACCAGAGTTTGAATTGGAATAGTCCTCCAGAAATAATGACACTATTTTCTGGAGAATTGATTGGTCAGGAGGAGGTGATCTCTGATCTTGCTCTGGAACTGGTTAGGTCTGCAGTATAAGTTACTATAGCAATGTTCCCCTGGTAAAGAAGTGAACTGCTTTCATAGTACAGAAAACCCAGATTTAGCCCTGAAGTTACATGGATAATCTTCAGCACCTGCTTTGTAGGGGGTTCTGGTCTATGATGACTTACAGCTGAATTACAGATGTAAAACACAATTAGTTTGTTATTGAGGCCGCAGTTAAGTGTTTCTGTACTACATTTAATGAAGACATGCATGTGGTGTTTTGTAATGTTCGTTTTAGCCAATGTGAGGATAAGATAAGATAAGATAACCTTTATTAGTCCCACACGTGGGAAATTTGTTTTGTCACAGCAGGAAGTGGACAGTGCAAAAGTTATGAGGCAAAAATTAGAATACAATAAGAATAAATACAGTACACAACTGTACAGAATAGAATAAAATAAAATACTATATACAGTAGAATAAAATAAAATAAATATACAATAAGATAAAAATAGAATACAAATACTATATACAACTGAGTAAAAATACAACGATGACAGAAAGGATTATTGCACTTAGTATTATTGCATATGTATGGATGTGTGTGCTTGATCAGTTAAAGTCTTTATTATGGAGTCTGACAGCAGTGGGGAGGAAAGACCTGCGAAATCTCTCCGTCCCACACCGTATAGAACAGGAGAAAACAAATAATGCTGACCAGTACAACACCCCACCTCTTTTACCGTATTTTCACGACCATAAGGCGCACTGTGCTAAAAGGCGCAGTCTCAGTTATGTGTGCCCTTACTGTATTTAACACACACATAAGGCGCACTGGACCATAGGGCGCATACAAGTACCGTATGCGTATTTAAAAATAAAGCGGGAGCAAACCTGAATTCGGTACCTTACTCACATTTCTATTGTCGGTAATCGTCATCATCAACAACACACAAGCATACAAGTGTGCATATTTAAAAATAAAGCAGGAGCAAAACTGAGTTTGGTACTCACATTTTTATTACCAATAATCGTCATCATCATCAACACACAAGCATACAAGTGTGCGTATTTAAAAATAAAGCAGGAGCAAAACAAAGTTTGGTACTCACATTTTTATCATCAATCAAACCCATCGAAGTCCTCATCCTCTGTGTCTGAATTGAACAGCTGCGCTAAATCTCCATCAAACATGCCAGGTTCACTGTCTTCACCGTCAGAGTCCCTTTCCGTGCCGTGCGGCTCCTCGGAAACGATGCCGGCTTTTGCGAAAGCTCGAACAACAGTGCCAGCAGACATGTTAGCCCAAGCATCTACAATCCATTGGCAAATTGTGGCGTAACTCGCCCGGCGCTGCCTTCCACTCTTAGTGAAACTGTGGTCTCCACCGGTCATCCATCGCTCCCAGGCCGCTCGCAGCCTTACTTTGAACGGGCGGTTCACACCGATGCCCAGCGGTTGGAGTTCCTTTGTCAGGCCTCCCGGAATGACAGCAAGCTCACAGTTCATTTGCTTCACAAGTTTTTTCACATCGGCTGTGAGATGGGCACGCATAGAGTCACAGATCAACAGCGATGGTGACGCGTGGAAAAAACCACCTGGTCTCCTTACATACACCTCCCTCAGCCACTCTTTCATCATTTCCTCATCCATCCAGCCCTTTTCATTTGCCTTAATGATGATTCCTGCTGGAAACTTCTCTTTAGGCAAAGTCTTTCGCTTAAAAATCACCATAGGCGGCAGTTTCTGTCCATTAGCATGGCAGCCAAGCACAACAGTAAAAGAAGACTTTTCATACCCCGTTGTGCGTATCGCTACCGTGCTGGTCCCCTTCTTCTCCACAGTGTGACTCACCGGGATGTCAAAAGTGAGCGGGACCTCGTCCATGTTTGTGATGTGGCTGGGCTGGATGTTTTTTGTCGCCGATGTGTTTGCTGCAGTAGGAGCGGAAGATGGCCAGCTTTTCCTTATACCGGTAATCCGCTGGAAGTTGCTGCGCTACCGTAGTCCTGGTCCGGATGGAAAAATGGCACCGTTTCATAAAACGAAAGCACCAAGACGGACCTCCTTGGAAATGTTCAATGTTCATCTCTTCAGCTAGTGAAACTGCTTTTAGCTGAATGGTGACCGTCGAAACGCTTCTCCCGCTCGCTCTTTGCTCGATGATCCACCGCTCGAGTCTTTCCTCCAACTCGGGCCACCTCGCCTTATGTCCGCGGAAACTCAGCTGCGTTTTCTTGACCTGCCGGAGCTTGTTTTCCAGCTTCCTCCATTTGCGAACCATCGATTCGTTAATCTTAAATTCTCTCACCGCTGCTCGATTTCCATGTTCCTCCGCGTAGCTGATGGCCTTCAGTTTAAACTGTGCTTCGTAAGCGTGTCTCTTTGCCATTTTCAGGGTTGTTAAAACAACGATGTCCTGCATAATGCACATACCTGTTCTTTTATACAGGTATGTGCGATTGTCCCGGTATATACGATCAATGCCCACACTTCACCCTTTAACGTTCTCATGGTGTTCTCTACTACGTCCTCCTTACAACGCTATAGGGCGCGCCGCACTTTTTGAAGAAAATCTAAGACTTTTAAGTGCGCCTTATGGTCGTGAAAATACGGTATCTCTAAAACATGTAAATGAATGACAATATTGTGAAAAAGTGAAGATTAGGGACATCGTAAGTGGCTAACAATTGTATGTTGAAAAAACTTTTTTCAGTGCAGCCATTTTTACCCCAACACCGCAGGTAAACACAGATGTTACTGATCACATCGATTAAGGCTTTGGCCTGACTAGAACAGAAGCTTCATTAGTGGCATTGCTAACACCTGTGGCTGCTGAAAAAAGGTGTTTACAATATGTGTGAAGATATATTTGTAACTTTAATGTTTTCAATGTTGAACCTGACAGAAACCAAGTGAAGTCGCACAGTGTCAGAAAATGTTATCAATGTATAATGTAAAGTGAGCCACTCAATAACATCTGTATAAGTCACAGTGTAATCAAGTGCATAAAAGTTACATTCTTGTCCTCTAACAGTGTTTATTATAAAGTCAAACTAGTAAAGTTTAGAGCTCCATGAATGCCTTTTTTGGGTAAATGTATTTAACTATTTTTCATTTTCAACGTGTTTTTGTTATCATGTCAGATCATGTCAGCAGTCAAGCTCGCCCTGCAACTGAGCCAAAAAAATGGCAGAAAAAGGTCCTCCGAAACAAAATCTGCAGAGGTGTCACCCGACTCCAAGTGCCCCATCTGCTTGGACACATTCAGCAACATTTCCCGCCTTGACCGCTGCTTGCACAGGTTCTGCTTCCGCTGCATTCTCGAGTGGTCCAAGAACAAAGCAGAGTGTCCGCTGTGTAAACAGCAGTTTAATTCAATTTATCACAGTATAAAATCAGAGCAAGACTTCAAGACTTATGACCTGCAGCCAGTGGACAATGGCTCTTTTGGTTATTTTCAGGGAGTGCGGTTTAGATACCGCACAACTCTCACCGCAGCCCATCGACAGTTGAGAGGAAGGATGTCTCTGGCTCCTGACATTGGTATAATATCTGAAGGCCCAACAAATTCTTCCCAACAGCGGCCAGACCGTTACATGCGGCGCATGATGATGAGGCTGGCAACCCAGAGGAGAGCTGCAAGGGAAGGCAGGGCGGTGGCCAGTGTCCGAGAGCAAGAAATTATCAACTTTAGACGGGAGCTGTACCGACGGGGGGTGAGGGTTCGAAATGTTCAGGATGGTGGCCGCTCCCGAGACACCTCAGCGGAGTTTTACAGAAGAAATCCAGCCTGCCTTCACAGACTGATCCCCTGGTTGAAAAGAGAGCTGAATGTGCTATATGGAACCCATGGCTCTTTGGGCAACATGGTTCAACATATCATCATGTCACACATTACACGATATAACATGGAAGACGGAGCTATTCAGGAAGAGCTCAGGCACTACCTCCACAGTCACGCAGAGCATTTTATGCACGAGTTCATCAGCTTCGCAAAGTCCCCCTTCAACATGGAGGCATATGATCAGCACGCTGTCTACGACTGTCCGGCGCCTTCCTCAAATGAAGACAGCAGCTCCAACTCATCAATAATCGCTATCTCAGAGGATGAAGACAACTCTACAGGGTTGAACAACCCAGATGACTCCACATCTGCTTTGAGCCTCTCGTTGTGGGATGATGAGACACCTGGGCCGTCGTATTCTACGACAGCAGAGCAGGGCAGGACAGAGCATCTGTCAGTCTTGGACTCAGACTCTGACAGTAGTTTGGAAGAAGAGACGCAAGAGTTTGCGTCACCACAGCA
The DNA here is from genome assembly GCF_041146795.1 of Maylandia zebra. Taxonomy (NCBI): domain Eukaryota; kingdom Metazoa; phylum Chordata; class Actinopteri; order Cichliformes; family Cichlidae; genus Maylandia; species Maylandia zebra. The sequence goes on along the minus strand of NC_135172.1, from coordinate 22,074,400 downwards.
AATGAGTCCTCATAACCAAACAGACCTGACTCAGGGCAAACGCAATAATGAAGACTGTGTATCCTCTGACAGTGATGACTGTGTCATTGTGGGTTTTGTTAAACCAACAGCAGATCGGACTCCTCAGGTGGTTCAGCTTTCCTCTGACTCTGAGTGGTCTGCTGACGATACTCAAGAAGTGCCTCTTCAGCCTCAACACATTCGATTCACCAGTAGCAGTCCTGCAACTCTACATAGCAGTGATCGTAGTGGGGCTGGACTATCAGAAAATGTAGACACAGATGATCGTCACCACTCAAGTTCAAAAGAAAGATCAAGCAAGACGTATAAGAAGTCAGACAGAAAAGGTCAGGGTAGAAGATTTGACAGCAAAGAGAGATCTAAGGAGAGGCACAAATCAAAGGACAGACACTATAGGAGGAGGAGGTCAAGAAGTAAAGAGCGGAGGCACTCTAGCAGAAGCCCGGTGATCTCCCACAGCAGTGTGAGCACTTATTCCACTGAAAAAAGTTATTCTTATTCAAATGGCAGAGACTACTCCAGGTGTGACAGATATAAAAGGGACAGTGATTACACCTACCAGTCATATAGCCATTACAGCCAAGAGAGAAACGATAGCGGGCTCCATTACACACAAAGGCACTCGTACTATTACAGCAGCCGCAGATGCTCAGGTTTCCGCTCTCGCTCCAGTAGCCGCGACAAGGATTTACGGAGACGGTACAGGAGGCGCTCTCGATCCAGGACTTATTCCAGCAGCCGCTCCCCTTCTGCCAGAAGGAAATCTCATTATGACAAGCCTGGTGGGAAGAGGAAGTACAAAAAAAGACATTTAGAGGACCCCTCCAGTACCACAGCGTTTAACTCCCATGCAGATGGTGACTCCTCTGCATTAAGAAAACACAAGAAAAAAAGCAAAGAGAAGCACCGTAAAAAATCCAAAGAGAAGTCTAGAAAGACCAGCAGGAGTCTCAGTGTGGAGCTCCTCAATGAGGAAAAGGCACATGAGCGGGGCAGGCGTCACCATAAGAAAAAGAAGAAACACAAGAAGAAAAGCAAAAGGCACAAGAGCAGCGAACGCACAGAGAAGCGTTCACCCACTATCATTACCATTGATAGTGACAGCGATTCATTTGCTAATGACAGTATCACTCAGGCCACTAATGCTAATAATGATAAGCCCGCAGACGATAGGACAGATGACACAGTAGACACTACCCCTGCAGATACACTGTTGTAATCCTATATCAGATTTTTACCCTCAGCTGCTGCCACCATTTTTTTTTTAAATCACAACAGTGTTCAGTAGGGTGAAAGCACATATCACATGTGTGCTATAGTGATATTACATTGGACACTGACAAACTGATGGTATGATGTATGCACAATGAGAAAGATGACCTTTTTAGACCTCCATGGCCTGATTTAAAACAATGCTTTTATATCTGTTATGTGCTACTATGTGTAAGACAAATGGAATAATATTGGAAGTGTCGTCTTTTTGTTGTTGTTGTTGGTTTTTTGTTTTTTAAGAGTCAGTTCTTACTCTGTATTATGTGCTGAGGGTCTCTCAGGGTTAATGCTGATTACAATTTGTGCTGCCATCAGTCGGCTATAATCTGGAGACAAAAGAATATAATGTTTTGATTTCAAAATAACTTCATTTGTATTGAATTTTATTTCTAAATAAATTGTAAAGATTCATTGTGTGTCAGAGAAAAAGAGCATAATTACCAGTCACAGTATTTCCCCCCTTTTTTTACTGTATTACGTTATAGCTTCAAACTCAAGCAAACAGTATAAAACAGGGCAGATCCAAGATGTGAATGGAGAATGTACGTAAAAGTACATTCAATTTATAGAAAAAAAAATTGGTGGTGAAATGTTTGTAATGAATCTGAAAACATGCAGTAAACCACAGAAAATGATAACAATTAAAACCTTTATGAAGGTACTTAAGGTATGTGTTATTTTAAAGGGTTGTAAAATAATAATGCAAAACAGAAATAAAGTATTCAAACACAAAATCCCCATATTACATCTCAAGCTTCAAATGGAGTGGACTACAATATTCTGGTGAACTGAATTGTCCTACTATGTAATAGATGAGATCTCTGTTTGTCTGCAAACTCCTCCCACACAATCAGGAGTTCAACAATGAGAGCTGGCACACAGGTACATCATTGTTCCCCTGAAGTTTCTTGTGTTTCTTTATCAGATGCTATGGCATCACTATATTGCCATATGTAGTAACACTGTAACACTTCATAAAACCATTTGATTTTGTGATAACATCTCATTAGTTAATATTGAATATATTTGTTGATGACACTTTAGTTTATGCAGTCAAGCTTACTTTACATAGTGACTATACCGTCTAATGTTGGATAAATACCATTCTAAAATCACAGTTTATCCAGGACACTATTTTATGCATTTCTGTCAGGTGCTTGTTATTCATGTTTATTTGTATTTTTAGTTGTGTGAAAAGGAAAATTTCACAGGACTCTCCCGTCATGGGAAATATTAAGCATACCTAATGAGTAATGTTTCTGTGTGACTTCATCATTTTGACCCACACTTTGTTCCTTGAGGTTTGCATGCATTCATTTATACACTGGTGTCTTAGTGGTCTGCCACAGCGTTTCAGTCAGGTTGAGGTCTGGAATTTGCACACCTTGATTCTTTTCTTTTCCAGCCATTCTGTTGTAGATTTGCTGCTGTTCTCACTGGCTTGCTTCACAACAAAATTTCATCCAGGCTTTAAATGTTGGACAGATGGGGTCACATTTGACTTGAGAATACTTTGGTAAACAGAGGAGTTCATGGTCAACTCAATGACTACAAGGCGCCCAGGTCCTGTGGCTGCAGAACAAGCCCAAATCATTACCCCCTACATCACCCCACTGACACTTGGTATGAGGTGTTTGTGCTCATATGCCATGTTTGATTTCACGACACAGGTCACTGTACATTATTATGGTCAGACATCTCCCCTTTGGTCTCATCTGTCCAAAAAACGTTGTTTCAGAAGTTGTGTTTTTTAAAGTTGCAAACCTAAACTATGCTAAAATGTTTGGTTTAGAGAGAATAAGCTTTTTCCTGGTAACCCTTCCAAACAAACCATACTTGTTCATCCCTTTTCCAATTTTACTCTTGATGAACTTTAACTTTTAACATGGCAGTTAAGTGTGTAGTGTAGTCCCTGTAGAAAAGTAGATGATTTTTTAACCTCATAGGACCTGGCGTCCACATATGTGGACATCACATTTTGGGTTATTTAGACCAAAATACTCAATTTTGCTCTACAAGGCCCTGATATTCACTTACAAGGACATTATACTGCTACTGTTCTATCGAAAATTTAAACGAATATCCTCATATATGGCTCTCATTTTTCTTAGAAAAAAAAAATCAGGTAATTCTTTGTTTTTACATTCACCAGGTCTCAGTATGCCCAAATATCAAAGAGAAATTAAAAATGCATGCCATGGAAGGTCTTAGGAAGTTAAAATAATCTCTCCGAGCACTGCATGTTCTGAGCTTGGGTGTAGCCTTTGACGTTCACTCCTATGAAGACTGGGACTTTTTTAACATACGCCTGAATGGTCCAGACCAGCAAACTACCAAAAACAGAGGCGCTCATATTTGCTGACGAGTGCCTACTTGTTAATCAACTGCGTTTGATTAGCAATACCTGGCTGCTACTTACTCTCTTAATTCGTATGGAAACAGTAAGGGTGTGCTTAGTTTTTCACAGGACGGCAACTGTTGGTAAACCATAAGATATGTAAATATGAAACCAAAATGAAAGTTAAGCGAGGAAATAATATTTTACTAAATGGTTGTATACTCAGTGAACAAAATCTTGCATACCAACTTTTCATTATATACCTGACTTGTTTCTTTAATGTTGCACTGGACGTTTGACGTGGTCATATATAGATGTAAATTGTTTTGCTGAATACAATCATACGATTACTTCATTACTTGTTTTCTTTTTAATTGTGCATTTAAATATATAAACATCATGACCAGAACAAACATTACTATAACAGGGATGTTTTATACATAAAAATAATCAAACGTTGCTTTGCTTTTATTTTGGAAAAAAACCCCCAAACAAACAGGAAGAGGAATTTGATGTCCCGCTTCCTTTCGGATGTATAAAAGCCAGAATTTGTCTAGCTCTACTGTTAACAGCAAGAAAACTGTCGTTATGGCATCCGCTGTACCTATTAAGGTATTAACATTTACTTTAATATCGTTTTAGTGATTGAATGCTGTGTGTTTGTCTTTGACAGAGGAGAAACATCCATGAAAAATGTAACTTAAAGGCTGCTGGGGCGCCGTTAGGTATGCCAGGAGAAGCCCTTAACCGTTAGCACAGTGTTAGCAAAGCTTTACAAGTCTGTAAAGTACGCTCCCTGCCTTAATAATACAAGCTAAAATTCAGGTGCTAACGTACTGATTTCTGTTAAGGTGTCGTACTGTTAAAAGAAGCTAAAGAGTGATTATGTCAGGTACAGCTGGTATGGCACGTGGCCAGAGTAAGTGCACGCGGCTGCTGTACTGTTACAGCTGTCAGCAGGGTATCAAAAAATGTGTAAAACTGTGCAGGTCATAAAAGCTCAGTACAAGAAGCATGTTAAAACGTTGCATAACTACACTTCTTATCAGAAAGATGAAGTGGGGAATGAAATTGATTGCTGTGTTTGTGCAAGCAGCTTTTCAACTGCTCATTAACACAAATGTGTAATTAGCAATCAAATGGAAGCAAGTCCATGCAGATGGCTGTTCAAGATGACCTGCTGAGCACCAGAATATGGAAGATTGGGGGGATTTCAGTGACTTTGAACGTGACATTGTGTTGGTGCCACACAGGCTGGTCTACTGGGATTTTCCTCCACAGTTTACAGAGAGTTGTCTGAGAAAGAGAAATTATCCAGTGAGCAGCATTTCTCTGGGAAAAGGTGCCTTGTTAATGCTACAGGTCAGAGGAAAAAGACCAATCTACTTCGAGGTGATGGGAACAAGCTCACCAAAATGAACCATAGAGAACTGGAGAACCGTTGCCTGGTCTGCGTATTGATTTTTGCTCCAGCATTCAGATGATAGGATAGAATGTGGTGTAAACAACAAAAGCATGGATTCAGGTGCTGCTGGTGGTGTAATGTGATGGATATTTTCTTGGCACACTTTGGCCCGCTTAGTACTTAACTGAGCATCGTTTAAACACCTCAATCTACATGAGTATCCGTAGTTTTCAAGTGAAATCGGAGGTACTGGGACACACCCATCAACGTGCCTGTAGCTGTTCATACTTTGAAACCACAGATCCTGGCAGCAGTGTAAGGTGATCAATTCTCTACAAGTTGCAAGTAGATGTCACTGAACTGGAGCTTTGGGAGAGGCATTGCCACTTTCAACGATTTAACTAGAGCTGCTGAGGCACAATATGGAGTTTCTCTTCATATCTTTGTTTTTCATCCATGGATAGATGATCCAAGCAGAAACAGGTGTTTCCCCCCTCCTTGTCTTGCGGTACATCTAACTGTCCGCTATTGGTTGTCACGACAAGGTATGTTTTGCCCTGTAGGGTAGTGAGTCACATACTTGGTTCATGGCGCAGCTGTGGGGCAGATAGACACACCTGAGCTCAATCAGCTCATCACGCCTCCCTATTAAACGCGCCGGGACCTGAAGAGTTGGTTGTTGTTGTGTGTAGGACGCAGCTGGAAAGCTGCGGGCGTGTTTTAAGGAAAACGACAACCGGAATAAACATGTATTTAAGAGCGAATATGTGGTCAGGTCTGTCCTTACTGCCACAATGACTTAAAACTATGGAATGTTAATGACCATGTCTATCCCTTTATGACCAGAGAGCAGCCACCAAATATGCAACAATAGTATTTATGCTGCAGGAGTTGCTGCACTAGCTATGACAGTGTACTGGTGTGTGCTAAGCAGTTGTGAAGTATATTCAGTTCTTGGTTGAAACTGATAGAGGGATGTTGTGTCAACCCTATGATTGTTTTGGACTATGTAGTTAGTAGGGGTGCAACGATACACGGTTCGGTTCAATACTTTGGTGTCACGGTTCGATATTTTTTTCGATACAAAAAGGTTAATGCCTTTTTGATTTGTCATTTATTAAAATTATAAATATATATTTTAACTCAAAAGTACAGTTCACTACACTATACGCTTCTTCTGGGCTATATTCTCAGCAGCATATTAAACATATCAGGTCCCCATAAGGAGAATCATGTGCTAACGGCTGTCTAAATAACTCGGGTAAAGTTTGTAGCATGCCTGCTTGTTGTTTTTGTCTGCTTCCACTTGTCTTTGCACTAGGATGATGTCGGAGTAAATGTGCAGTCATATTCGTTGTGTTCCCACTAGTGCTGTCAGAGTTAATCTCGTCAAAATGACGTTAACGCCACAACACGGCTCGTTCTCCGTTAACGAGCTACCGCGGATCGCCCTGTGTGTCAGGCTGGACGACGTCAACGCGTTAACGAGCAAACTGCGCTAACGCACTAGTTCCCACTAATGTAATTGAGCATTGCGTGGCACATCGACATACTGTTTTACTTTTGTCCATGACGCGCTTACCTTCAGGGTCATACGTCACATGAAAACCAAAATAGTTCCAAACGCCAGATCTGAATGAGGGTGGGGGAGGTTCAACTTGCCATGTTCCAACAAGAGCTTAACTTCTGTCTTGCTCGCTTGCCCTGCGCTCGGTGAATCTGCGTTCGACTACTCCGCCTAGGCTGCACTGTCGAGCACAGATCCACTGAGCGCTCAACACAGACAGCATCGTCAGAAGGAAAGTTGATAAAATAAATTAAAAATGTTGTATTGTTCGATACATATGCATATCGAACCGAAAGCACTGTATCGAACGGTTCAATATCGATACGAGTATTGTTGCACCCCTAGTAGTTAGTGACATTCTTAAAATATTTCACTTATTTACATTTAAACATTTTCTAGACAAAAATTATAAATGAGCCACGAAATAAGCTGTTGGATGGAGTTTTTCTCCTATTAAAATATAGTGAAAGGTTAAGTATAAATTAAATCATTTAATAAATGGCAAATTTGGCACTATTGTTGGCGGCTCCTTTCTTTCGTTTTTTTGTTCTTTTTCCTTTTTTTTTTTTTTTTTTTTTTTTTACTGCATCAATTCTGTGGTCTTCCTTTCAACATCCTTTGTCCAATATATCTTCTGTACTTCCATTCTTCACATGTATGATAGTAAATATGTAATTAGCTGCTTTGAGGTTTTGTTTTTTTATTTTGAAACGTCTTTTAAGAAACGTGTTTCAAGAGATTCATTCTATAGACTGAAGTTATGAACTGTTCTCATATCTTTCAGATTGGAATAATCGGGGGTTCAGGTCTTGATGATCCAGATATCTTGGAGGGAAGAACTGAGCGCTATGTTGAAACACCATATGGGAAGGTTAGTTGTATCTTTTGAAGTCGTGCTCCAGGTGAAGTAGTATAAATATTAGACTCTATTTGGGTTATGCCCTGTCTTACTTGTGAAATATTGTACTGCCTTGACAATGAAGTTTGTGTGTATATATAAATTATCCTGGTCCTCCTTTAAACAGCCATCAGATGCCCTGATATTGGGGAAAATAAAAAATGTGGACTGTGTCCTCCTAGCAAGGTAATGTGTTCCTTTTTTTTTTTTTTTTTTTTCCCCAATTGTGAAAATTTCCTCTCCTTTTTCTCCATCTAGTGGACAACTGTATTATTTGCACATACTAGTTATTTCATGTGTGTGTGGATAGATTTTTTTTTTTTTTTTTTTTTAAATTACACGTATTAAATGTTGAATTGTGCTATTCATAGGCACGGGAGACAACACACCATAATGCCATCCAATGTCAACTATCGAGCCAACATTTGGGCCCTGAGAGAAGAAGGCTGTACACATCTGCTGGTTACCACTGCCTGTGGCTCCCTCCGGGAGGAGATCCAGCCAGGAGATATTGTCATCATAGATCAGTTCATTGACAGGTTAGTTCTGCGAGTCCATTAGTAGGTTAAGATTCAGACATACGTTTTCTGACACATCATGAAACTAGGTTATCTTTCAGGAAAAGTAGAGCATTAAGTGTAGGCGGTGTCCCGTTTTTGTAGGTGGAGTAAAAACCTGGTGATAATTCCTATGAACACTTCCTGTATAGAGTGTGGAGCTGATCAACAGTTCAGTACAGGGATGGCAAAAAAAGAATAGGGAAAATTGTTTTGATATTTTTTTATTTTCTTAGATAAACAAAGACCTCTACTATTCAAATATGAAAAAGGAGCTCTGCACCACACTCAGGACTTTCAATCAAACATGTAGATTAAACTCTTAACCCAACACTTGCATTCTTGCATGGCTAGGTGTATCTACTAAAACTCTCAGATGAGTTTGAATCCTCGTGACCTCAAGCTCCAGGTCAGATGTGAAGTTTCTGAAAATCTTGTGAATGCAATAACTCAAGGAAGTCTAAAAGATTAATATGGTGTGACAGCGCATTCATAGTTTCTGTGTACTGATTGAACTAAACTAGCAGAACAGATTTGTCTTTTGAGTATATAGACAGACCAGTTTTTGCTAAATGTTTATTTTTGTTCCTATATCTAGACTGACTCTGTCAGAAGTCATTATTAGTGGTTATCCTGTGAGTCTGTTGTGCATCCTCCCACATATCGCAGGGATTACTGCTACTGGTAATCCCTGTGATTGGGTTTTCTAATTATGAAATTAACTTCATGCTTGCAGAATTCTGTTGCGGAATACCATGTTTACATTGTATTCACATTAACACATTGGCCAGGTTACTGGATAAGCCTAGTTAAATGTTAGTCTAGTCTGCCACAAGTCTTACAATCGTCTTCATTATAACGTTCACATTAGAGCAGGGGTGTCAAACTCAAATACACAGTGGGCCAAAATTCAAAATGGAACAAGGTCGCGGGCTAACGTTAATATTTATTGAAAAAAAAAAAAAATCTTCCTCCAGATATAAGAATGAATCTTTTCTTATAGACTCAAACAAGTTTAGCTGAAAAACTGAATATGGAACAGCAAAGCTTAATACTAAACAATATATATATTAGCTGTATAATACCAGTAGGCCAGCTCTAATAGTAATTTGGTATGGCTTCGTGGGCCAAATGTAATGAGGCTGCGGGCCAAATTTGGCCTGCGGGCCAGAGTTTGACACCAATGCATTAGAGCATGGTGAGAGTGGTGTTTGAATTTGTTTTTCTTCAATTTAGAGCTTGCAGTTAGGAGGGAGAGGGAGAGATAAGTGGTTTTTTTTATTTTTTATTTTTTTTGTATTTTTTTAAAACAAAATTAAGTGCATAACATGCTATATTTCAACCACATCCACAGTATCCCATTCAGGGTTCTCAAGCCTGTGGCTCTGTAGCAACTATTGAGGTTTTTGCCTGTTGCTTTGGCAAAAACTTGATGGAGATGGAAATGAACAATTGTTATATTTAAATATTTTTATTTCTATGTATCACTGCTGTAATTGACTCATGCTTGCTATGGCTTCCAAATTCAAAAATAGGTCACTGAGGAAACTAATGAATTTACAAGTGCTCGTGCTGATGCCTTTTAAAACTGGTCTTTTTCAAAATCTTATGTATTTATTTACACTTTTTTTTTTTTTTAAAAGCAATTGGACCACTTTGTTTGTTTTGTTGTTTTTTTTTTTTTTTATTAAAGTAGACTATTTCAAATTTGATTTATTTGCACACATAAATAGGCATCATGGTGGTAATTGGCCTAACCCTAAAAATATTTTTCTTCTGCCTCACAACACCGTTTTATAATTTATAAAAACTAAGAAAAAATAGAAAAAATAGTTCTGTAATTACATTGATGCTACAAAAACATTGGATCACTGTAATGAAAATGCAACTACAGCAAGCATGTTGGAAAGATTTTAATTATTTATTAATAACCTATACTTATGAGTATACAGGCTTCTAAGGTACACATGTTTTGCAGATCCATGCTGAGGGTTGTTTTACTATCAAAAGAGTGATTTTTGACAAAATTTTAAAACTTCTGACCTATAGACAGTTGATTACATTAAAATAAATAAAGAGTTCATATTTGTTTAACCATGACTAACGACATATTAATGAAGTTTGCTGTTTTGGCTTGGTCTGTAGTCTCCACACTAAGCTGTGGCCACCTACGGCACAATGTTCCAATTTTCCAATAGAAAGCATTAAAGTCTACCACAGGAAGCTGTCCTCGTAGTGCTGCAGACCACAGTGACAAGCACCTGGGGAGCCTCTCAAATGGACTGTTTGACTGTCCCCATCACTGCCTAAACAAAACTAATAACTGTCATTAAAGAAATTTCCTGTTTGAGTTCACCGGCGTTCATGATAAGCACAAATGTGCATTCTTATAGTATCAGATATTTCAGGCACCAGTCTCATTTATGCATATGACAACCCAGCTTTATCTGTTCATGAAGCCAGGTGACACCCACCATTTAAAGAGATGTGAAGCCCTGGATGACCTCTAATTTCCTAAATCTAAATCCAGGTAAAACTCAGGTAATTGTACTCGGCCCTATTACTATTATTACTCAGGATTATCATGTTGTCCTAAAAACTCTCTGTAAAGCCTTCAGTTGATCAAGAATGCCACAGAATAAGTATTGACAGGGACTAGAAAGGGAGACCGCATTTCTCCCATATTGCTTTTCTTTATTGGCATCCTGTTAAATCCAGAATCAAATAATAGTAGGATAATGGTAATGTTGTGGGTGCAGTGTTCCTTGACCTAAAAAAGGCTTTTGACACTGTCAGCCATGACATACTTCTTTCCAAGTTGATAAAATTTGACTTTTCAAAGCAAGCAGTTGATTGGTTTGAGTCCTATCTTCACAAAAGAGAGCAGTGTGTGAGGGTTGATAAAGATAAGTCGTTCATGTTGGAAAACAGACTGGGTATTCCCCAAGGATGTGTTCTTGGCCCATTGCTATTTAGTTTGTTTATAAATGATTTGCCTGCCAGTTGTCCAAAAGCTAACTGCCAACTTGATGCAGTTATACACGTACCAGCTAAGTCACCTGGCGAGGCAGCAGACACCTTAATGGTACATCTAAATGATGTCCAAAAATGGCTGGAACAAAATCATCTTGTATTGAATTAAAAACAAAAAACTGTTTGTTCTATTAGGAAATGAAGTTCATCTAATGATTTTAAAATCAAGTTAGGGAACGAAGAAATAAAGGAAGTCAAAGATTTTAAGTTTTTAGGAATAATTTTAGATTCACATCTTAAATTTGACATGTAAAGAAGATTTCTAAGACGGTCAAGGCTAATCTGAATTGTTTTAAGTTAATTCGGCACTATACCCACTTCAGCAGCTCAGTTATTTATGCATTCCATGACATTCTCTCATTTGTCATATTGTATGACAGTTTGGACCCAAGCAGCACCATCTACAATTCAGTCTGTGGTATCCTTATATAACCAGTCTTTAAAAATAATGGATAAAAAAATCTGTTCGGTGGCATCACTGTCACATTTTAAAGAAATATAATCTACTTAGTTTTAAGAGTTTTAATCATTTGTTTTCTTAAATTAGTTTTTAAATGTATAAATACGATGGCCCCAGAGTGTCTCAATAGATGCATCCAGAGACAAGATGGTAATTGTATTACTAGGAGCAAGGTGAACGGCAACTGCAAGATATTATATTGCAGATCGACATTCGGTCAGTCAGCTTTTTCCATAAAGGCTTGCCATCTGTGGAACACACTTCCAACCGAAATCAAATTGATTACAGACATCAGATCCTTTACATTGAAGGTTAAAGTTTGGTTAAAGGGAAATCAGAGATGTAGTCATTTTAACTAATGATTTTAATTTTATTTTAAATTATTGTCTATTAATTGTAATTGTATTTATGATGTAATTTGGTTTTATAAAAATGTATGTTTTATTGCTAAATGTACCTATTTTGATTGTAAGCCCAACAAGGGACAATTGTTGAAAATTAGCAATAGCTATAAACCTATGGGCGTTAGTTCAAGTACAAAACTGATGTATGTTAAACTGCACTGTCCCTTTTTAAATAACAAAATAAACAAACACATTTGAAGTCCTATTCCAAACAAACAAGCTCTTGAATAATCAGGTAGTACTGTTTTACCCCAGCAGAGCGCTTTGCTCTCAGACTGCAGGTTTACTTGTGGTTCCAAGAGTTTCTAAAAGTAGAATGGGAGGCAGAGCTTAAAATCAAAACCAAATCAAAATTTATTTCTATAGCACATAATAATACAACAAAGTTGACCAAAGTGCTTCACAGTCGGTCAGAGCAATGGCATAAGACAGAATAAAAAGAAACAGTTAAAAGGAGGGCAGGAAACGACACGGATTAAAAAAACAAAAACATAACTAGCCACGAAATAACATACTAGTTTGAATCAAAAGCCAGGCTAAAATAAGTTTTAAGACGCAATCTAAAAGACTGGATGGACTCAGAGGAACGAATATAAGGAGGGAGGTTATTCCAGAGTCTGGGAGCTACGACAGCAAAGACCTCGGTTGCGTCAGGAGCATTTAATTGGAAGATCCAAGTGCCTTATTAGGGATATACAAATGGAGGCATTCGCATAGATAACTGGAAGCCAAATTGTTTAAAATTTTAAAGGTAAGCAAGAGAATTTTGAAATTTATACAATATTCTACAGGGAGCCAATGTATGTTGGCTAAAACTGGTGTGATGTGGGCATAATTTCTAGTACCAGTTAGGAGAGGTGCAGCTGCGTTTTAAACTGGAGCCGGTGAATAGAGGAAGATGGGAGGCCCGAGTAGAGGGAATTACAGTAGTCTAACTTGAAAGTGATAAGAGCGTGAATAAACTTTTTTCCTACGAAGGGAGGTATGGCTTTGTCTTAAATATCTGACGCAGCTGGTAGAAACAGGGTTGTTTTTTTTTTTTTTTTTGTTTTGTTTTTTTTAATTTATTTTTTCCCAACGACAGAGGAGATCTGTTTCTCGGGTTTGAAAGAGCTGTCCAGGAAAACACAAAAGTTTCTAACAGTGGGCGAGAGATGGCTACCAAGGGGACCTAATGCATCAGTTAGTTGTTCCAGCAGGGTGTGACTATCAAACACTACAACTTCTGTCTTATCCTCCTTCTGGCCTCTCTTCTGGGGAACCAGCTCCTAGTTTGGATTCAGGACATAAACTTCCTCTCTACCTTTTAAGATTAGCCCTAAAACCTTTGTGTTTTTTTTTCTTCTTTTTTTTTTCCTTTTTGATAAAGAATATAGTTAGGGCTGGATTAGGTGATTAGGCATTAAGCCCACACCTGCTCTAAGTTCAGACCCACAATGAACGAAAACATTCTGTGCATATCAGAGATACAAACTTTAGTGTGTGTGTGTGTGTGTGTGTGTGTGTGTGTGTGTGTGTGTGGGGCGCTCAGGAGGAAAGCAGTGTTGTAGAGTGACTCGGTAGGGATAGTGCCAAAGCTTTCTTCTTCATAAATGAGAGATGCAGGGTTTAAAATGACCGGGAAGCGCATCTAGTACATGTGGAGTGGGTGCAAAAAAATTGGCGGAGTGCAACAGCAAGTACAACACAAATTTTGGGCAATTTGCTCCAGCTAGCGGTTAGCACAGCAAATGCCGGATGCTGCCGTGTGAATGGGCCTTGACTCCAAAAGTGAGTCAGTCCCCCATAGACTCAATGTTAACTGTAACTCAAGTTTAGAACAAAAATAAGCTGATTTCCATCTGCTTCCAACTTTGTCAATGAGATGGAGAATATATAAATGGGTTTTTGTGATAGTTCTTCAGTTAATTCATCCTTAGTTAACAAAGCGTGTGGGAGGTGGAGGAAGAGAACCGCATTGTGCTCTAGTTGCATGATTCATAAAATTGGCAGTGAGCAAATAAAAAGCAGTCTCCATTTTCATCTGGTGGAGCTACAGGTATGAAATAATTGATGTGATGATGGCACTAGAATTTAGATGGAATCATATATCATAGAGAGATCTCTCTATCTATAGACAGACTGAAAGGAACGTTTAGTATCCGTGCAACAATTACCGGTAGTAACAGGACAAGTGACTGAACACTGATCGTTGGCTTTTTAAAGACAGACTGGTATGTGCAGTAAATATTCATGGGAACAGGTTGAATTGGTTTATAACCTGTCAGTTTCCTTCTTGTCAACAGAGTCAAAGTGTGACTCAGAGTAACCTTGTTGACATAAGGATGACTCTTTTTAAGTGTCTCTGTCCGTGCACTGAAAATACTTGACTAAAAGAAATCATCTCCAAGTAATAAACTAATAAAGATCCAGTATTTTGAGGATTTTATAGATGTAAACATGCAAATAAATACACTCATATATGCACTTTGATATTTAGTGTCAAACCACTTTCTAAAACAAAAAAAAAAAAAACTGAGTCTAGTATTGTTTTATCCCTCAAAATCCACAAGAATTTGCAGCTTCATCTTTAATGCTCATTATTTTGTATTGTATGGAAAAAATCCTACTTGAGAGAGAAAACAGCCTCTGGTTAGGAAGCACTTGGTGACGGTGGGGAGGAAGGGGCAGCCATGTTCTACAGTATTTTATTTATTTTTCAGGTGAAGGGAAAGAGCAGAGGGAGAACAAGCATTGAGATACGATGATATATGACAAAACAAACCAGGGGGACGTAGATAAAAGGGTTATGGCTTGCAAGTGATCGCTGGTATTGTATGGCTGTGGTTAAAACTGTAGCACGCGACTGAGTTCTTGCTTAAACACACTTGCTGGTAAACCTTGATAATTTCTTTCTGTTTCATGGAGGGGGGAAAAAATAGCTTGTCAGCTGTTTCTGACCTCAAGGCATACACACATACTTCTGCTGTAGCGTACCAAGAGCACGACCTTGTGGGAGTGTTGTTCTCTCAGTTAGCTGACAGCAGAGATTTTATTAAATGGCACAATATGTGCATTGAGAGGTGTAAAAAGGATTCCTTATGACTCATGAGTTGGCATGCATCTAGCTGAATTGAGGTAAGTTGTAGTCTGCCTTCCCTAATTTATGTCAGTGTGTTCTATTATGAATTTCAACATGAGTGAGTTTGCATGTGGGTTTGCCTGTTTTGTTGAAGTCGATAAACTACTAGTATCAAGAACAAACAAGATCTGTTTATCGGAAATGAGGAAGTTGCTTGTTGGGACATGCACAGACTTGTCCCACAGCATGTGACAGCATGCTGTGCTGCTGAAGGCTTTACTTCATGCCATCACCTCTGCTTATTTGTTGTGTGCAAACCACATGGTCACTATAAGAGCTTACTTTGTCAGATTCTAATCATGGCTAACACTGTGCTAAATTGTACTTTTAAAATGCATCTACGGACTGTCAGGTTCTAAGTTTAGCCTTTACAACAAATGCTTTTGCTTTTGGATGCAGCTCGTCTTATATTGCTTTATGCGCGCTCAATAATCCAGGAAAAAAGTTTATGTAGTTCATGTAGATTCAGTGTTTTCAGCACAATAAGTGTTTCATCACTGATCCAAACAACTTTTTTTGTTTTTGTTTCAACTAACTGCAGGATTTCCCAGCCACATGAACAATTCCGTTGCATTATGGCCGACATTGGCACCATTACCTAATAATGGGCCACAAGATCGGTGCCATGACTGAAGAAATTAAAATTACCCTTTACTGCTTTATTTATTTTTTTGTTCTTCTTTGGCCACTTATGAGTTTGGGTTGCAGGGTCAGTCTAAGCAATAATGTCCAGACCTGTCTCCGTCTGGCCACCTCATCCATCTCTATCCATCGGACATTTCTGAGCTAATAAACAGATGGAATCTCTTCAGTTGTTCCTGGCTGTACCCTGGAATCTCCTTCCAGTTGGAAATGCCTTAAATGCCTCATCTAGGAGGCGTCCAGGCAACATCCTAGTCAGATTCCTGAACCATCTCAACTGGTTCCTCTTGATGGGTTCGGAGCAATGTTCCCTCTAATTTTTCACGTGTCTGAGCGAACACACAAACTCCCTGAGCGGTCCCTTGGACCACTCTGAACGACATCAGACGTGTGCACTGTGGTCGCGCCGGCATCTAATCCATCCAAGTTACATGGTTTATTAAAATAATCAAATTGCAGCATTTACATTTATGTTAGACTTCTTTTAATTAACTGCTTTAGCCCCCTTACAATGAAAATGTAAAAAATTCTAGTCATTCACCTGTGCAGTATGTTAACACTATTGGAAGTACAAATAACTAATCCAATTTCGAAAACACAACTTAATTTTTTTATTTTTTATTTATATTATAAAGCTCTGACTTGTATTATGAGTCTGTGGTCTGGGAGACAGTCCTGTAACTCTGTCTGCAAAATATAGTATATAATGACTAGGGATGGGTATCGAAACCCGGTTCCCACTGTTTCAATTCCTTGGAATTGTTTGCCATTTTTGCAAACGATTCCCTTATCGATTCCAGTTGAGGGCAACTTGCAAAGTAGATATTTCATTTAAGGGAGGAAACACTACGAATATGCAAAAGCATTTGCTCACAAAACACGCGATGACCTTAAATGAATGTCGTGTTTTTAATTCCGCTCCGGACTCGTGAATCTCAACCCAGCAGCAGCGGTAACGTTTGCACGTCCTCTCCCGTTAATGCGGCAGGTAAATAATCAACTAACAGTGCATATTATGTTAACGCGATCTGCCTTATTACAAAACCTGCCATTACTGTGCATTTAGGTGACCATGATGAGAGAGACAGAGTCTGGCTCAGATGCTGGCAGTTCTCGCTGCAGTCTCCTTTCAGGCCAGGATAGACGAATGTCACCGAGCAGTGACTAAGTTTGTGGTAAAAGGCTGCCGCAGCAGATGCCCCCGATTTTCAGTAAGTGAATGTGTTTAATTGTAGGCAGGGACATTACTGGATATTCTTGTGTAATTGCTACAGAATAATTTATGTTATACTTTTTATTGCTACAGAAGAATATTTATTTTATTTTACATTTACAATGTTTTTTCCTGGGGACCCTGTGACACCCCATTGAAGAGCCGTAGGCTGGATCTCTTAAGGTCTCACTGCTGGGTTTGTAAATGGACTGTAGTTATATAGCGTTTTACTAGTCCCTAAGGACCCCAAAGCGCTTTACATATCCAGTCATCCACACACACATTCACACACTAGTGATGGCAAGCTACATTGTAGCCACAGCTGCCCTGGGGCGCACTGACAGAGGCGAGGCTGCCAACCTTCCGATTACAAGGCGAACTCCCAACTCTTGAGCCACGATCGCCATGTTACTCCTAAATTTCTATCTTGTTCAAAGAGAAGATATAAAACAAAGTTCTAAGCTAATCGACCTTAGTGTTCTCCTTTTTTAAAAATAAGAATCGATAAGAGACTCGATAAAGAATTGAATCGTTAAACAGAATCGAAAATGGAATCGGAATCGTGAAAATCTTATCAATACCCATCCCTAATAATGACCAATACTGGGCAATTAATTATATAGTTACTACTTCAAAAAGGTTACTCAGTTTGGCAAACAAAGATTTTTGCAGCTATGTTGTTTTTTTTTTTTTTTGTTGTTTTTTTGGGGGGGGGGGGGGGGTTTAATGCAGCCAAGGCAGTTTTAAATAAACATTTCAAACTATTTACAGAACAATCAGCTGTTCTGCATCTGATGCCACACAAATTATTTGTGCCACTTCAAAAAATAATTTCTGTCCACTATGAGATAAAGGAGAACAACAGCCTGGTACCTGCAGGCCTGACAACAGAAGATGTATCACTGCTGTAACACGTGTAACATTCAGCAGTCGCCTCATTGTTCTGACACACACAACAAAACTACACTACACACTAACTACATAAGATTTGCGCTAAACGTCTCACATCTCAAAGCACCGCCGTCACTCCTAAAACTTCCCCCCGTTTCTTAACAACTAGATGTCACGTTGCCATATCAGTTTTTTGATTGGTCGACATGGTACTTTTTTGGACGAATAGGAAAGGGAGAGAGGGGTGGAGTTTGTTTTTGCTCACAGGCGGAGAGCGCTTTCAAGCATTTTTCTCATAAAACGCCGTTTTTACAGTTTCTTCCCGCAGTAAATATAAACAACGATAGTATTCAGCAAGGAAACCAAACATTGCAGATATTTTTTTTTTTATCATAACTCTGGTTTTACGTGGCCCATCAACACGATTTATTAAAAAAAAAAAAAATCCACTTTTTCTGTCAGTTGTTCCGTCTGTCCTGCTCACATCTCCAATGGTTGTACACGTTGTCATTAACGTGGCTTCACTTCACATCAGCCACGCCGCTTTGTTAGCTAAAACACCGGTGTCGGCACATAAGGACGCTGTCATAGCCTGTCAACGACGCTGATTAGCTGCGTATATACGAATGTAAATCGCATTATTGGCTGGACTATGGGATAAGGTGGCATCGTTCTAATCCCATACGGGCGCAGACAGTCACTCACTGACTAACACTGCAAAACAGAATTGTTAAAGTATTAATTTTAATTTCAATTCGGGTTAGAGATATTTTTTTTTTTTTTTTTTTTTTTTTTTTTGTGCGCAACGCACATTTTCTGTGCGCAGAGACCGTGCCAGCAGTGCGCAATTGCGCACATGCGCAGCTTAGAGGGAACATTGGTTCGGAGCCCATTACTGAGAACTATCCCAAAGGACTGAGCTCCTCACCCTGTTTGAGAGCCCCTACACCCTTCATCCATTCTTATACTTCAGATATGTTTGTACAGGAAATATTCAGGTGCAGGGTAACTGGTTAAATTGCTTTGGAACCTGATTGTTATCACTGTTCAAACTGACTCAAGTAGGGACTTTGGTTTGAACCTGAGGATGAACCCAGAAAAGGGATCAAACAACATTCTTTGTATAGTTTTGAAGTAATTATACTGTTTGATAATTACAGGGTGTGTGTGTGCCATTTTCTACAACGGCAATTGTGAAGTGAAAAATGGTAATGAAACACCAGACCATAATAACTAGATTTTTTTTGTAGCCTTGTGCATTGTACTAATCTCCTTGTTTATCCAGCACATCATTGTTTAATGGTTTTAAACTGAGACACAGATTTCTGGAGCTCTTTTCAAACACTGATTTTTATTCTTCCACTGCCAGGGTTATGAGTAAGAGATGGGGTTGGGCATCAGCTTAAAAGATTTCTGACAGTAGCATTCATATTTTGGATCTCTAAGATAATTATTTTAGGATTTGGTAATCCCCAAGGGGGGGGGGGAGGAACAAATAAGCTGTGCCATGAGTCAGCTGTATATAAAAAGACATTACAACTATTAAATGCCACATCTGGATTTATGCACAGAGTAAAAAATGAGTATTAGAAGGCGTAAAGGTGGGTGGGTTTTTTTTTTTTTTGTTTGTTTGTTTGTGTGTTTTTTTTTTTTTTTTTTTTTTTTTTTTTTTTCTTCTCCTCTCATTCTTCAAAGCTGATGGTGTTTTGGTTTCTGCAATGTAGAACTCACAGCAATCCTCTGTGTATACACCATATATTTCTTTGTTTGTGCTGGGGTATCAGAACCTTTGGCTGGACGAGTTTTTGGCATAGCTTGAAAGTCAGATTTTTGCTATCATAAAAGCTCTGCACACACTCTTCTCTCAAACGGCTTCATAAGGCCATCACCTGGAGCATTTAAGAGACTTTTCATGCTCAGCATTTTTTCTTGCTTTTTATTTATTCTGTGGTCCAATTAGGCTCAAGTCTCAGGATCCCTATTAAGCACTCCTTTATTGGGATCCGTCAGGTGTAGCACTCTAATTCTCCTCCTTTAGTTCTTACACAGGCTGTAGGTGTGTTTTATGCTAATGTCCTGCTGAAGTAGTAACGAGATGGAAGTGTTCATTCACTTGTTCATTGAAGTGTTGAGATCTGAAATGAATTGCCAGCAATGTCACCAGCACAGCCCAAAGAACAATCACACCCACTTCAACTAAAACTACTCTTGCAGATGTCAACATTTCACCTTTAACTGCATTTTGTTAGAAACAACATTATGGCTTATTTGACCAACATACAGGTCTCCACTATTCATTGTGTTCCTTGTCCCAAACATGTCTTTCCTTATTATTCCGTGTAACAGTTAAAACAGTCACACAGCCTTCTCTGAACAATTGATGCGTCTACTTAAATCTTGGGAAGCACTGACATTAGCTCTAGTCATGCATGTTGAAAACAAAACCAATGATCTGCAGCCGAGGCAACTCTGTCTTCCATTTCATGATTTGTTTTTTTTTTTTTTTCCAAGTATGAGATTTCTCTTAAGGTGCAAAGCACACTGAGGCAAAGCAATGTGGAGTGTGTGCTGATACGTGAATCATCAGATTTGATGCATGGCTGGAATTCCCCTCTTTATTTTAAAAACAAGTGCTGGTGTCCCATTGACGAGCGCGTCATTTCATGCTGCATACCTTTTTGATTGGTTATTTGGTCAGTATCTTTCATTGCAAGTGTATTGCTGTATAATGCAGGACCACTGCTTGAAGCCACCATCAATGTATCATCACAATTCTTTCACTTACGTAATCTTTCACCTTTTGGATTACTAAAGTAGTCAGATGGGTCTGTTTGGTATATACCAGCAGAACCTCAGCATGATGCAGCTAATGCTTTTGAATACAGTTAAAAAGGAAATCATGTGAATGTGCACAAAGTCACTTCTGGCAAGCTGTACAAGACAAGTGCAAAGTGGCCATGAAGGCAAACAGTGGCTACTTTGGTAAATCAGTAATATGAAGTAAATTTCTTCTACATTGAAGAACATGGCTTTGTCCAAACTGCATCCACACAGAATTCCCTTTATACAAAAGAAGCTAAGAGGCTACATGGAGCACAGAAATCCTGATGTTTTCAGGTCACTTGGATAAGTGAATCAGCCTTTTGTGCAATCCTGACCTATTGCCATGAAGAACCATGGGGACACAGGCTGGCACTTTGCCTCTTGCAACAGCACTGACTCAGCAGAAGGGAAAACTTTAGGTCGGTTGTTATAGCGAAGCTTGAGACCTTCTTCCATTCTGTTGATGTTTATAGTCCTGACTGCTGTGAAACTGGTCATGCCACAAAAATTTGCAGATTTCTGAGCCAAATAGTCCTGATTATGAAATGAATGATTTCTGTACCTCATTCATGTCGACATGTTGTCTAGAATGATTTTGATGGCCATTCCCAGTATTTCTGCAGTTATTCCTCATATCTTTTCACACTTTTTCTCAACTTTAGGTCAGATAAACTCATTAAAAAGAAACAAAGTTATTAATCTTACATCTTTAAGTGTTTTTATATTTTTGTCATTGAAACAAATCTGCTTTTTTTTTTTTTTTTTTTTTTTTTTTTTTTTTTTCTTTTTTTTTCTTTTTTCTGTTTTGTTTGTTTGGTAGGACAACCAAGAGGTCTCAAACACTCTACGATGGTCAGCCCACCAGTCCCCCAGGTGTCTGTCATATCCCCATGGCTGAGCCTTTCTGCAACAAAACTAGAGAGGTAAGTCTATAAATCTAAACACGTCCTACGTCAAACTTGTTATTTTGTAACTGACATGTAATTTTGCTCAGTACAGTGGTCCCTTGCTATAACACGGTTCACCTTTTGAGAGCCTCGCTGTTTCGCAGATTTTTTTTTTTTCTTTTCAAAATAGTGCATTGTGTTCTGAGTCCTGATCAGCTGTAGACCATTGTCAGTCAATCTCCTTCATGCCGTGTCTCCTGTACAGTACAGAATGCGTTCAGCTTGTCAAATTTACATAAATCTTCGATCGCTAGCAGTGTGTGACTGAAGTGCTGCACTGTGTGTTTTCTCCCCAACAAACACAACAATGTCGACAAAACGTTTTGCACCATCAAAAGCACCCGTGATAACACCCAAAAGGCAGAGGAAGATGCTAATCATCGCACAAAAAGTTGGACTTCTGGACATGCTAAAGGAAGGTAGAAGTTACCATATTTTCCGGACCATAAGGTACACCGGACTATAGGGCGCATTAAGCGAAACAAAACAGTCAGATAAGTCAAACTTTACTCATCTCATTGTTATTGCTTCCTCTACTTCCGTACCATTGATTCATTAATGTTGAATTCTCTGGCGGCTGCTCTATTCCCATGTTCTGGACCTGAGAATAGGGTCTGATCTTTGGTTTCATTCTATAATGCTGGACTTATTTTTCTACGAAGGTTTGAACTTTGAGTGTTTAAACAAGAGAAAATGTGAGTGTTCATGCCTGTCTGAGAAAAGTGTATAAAGTGTGTAGTGAGGGGTTTTACAGCCTTAAAATCTATAATAATTGTAAAAAAAAAATAAAGTTGACTACTTTGCGGATTTCACCTATCGCAGGTTATTTTTAGAACGCAACTCTCGCGATAAACGAGGGACCACTGTATACTAAATTCTCCTAAAGTGATTATTTTTATTCAGTGTAAGTATTGATAGCATAAAGTGCACATCACTGTGGGTCTTTTTGTCTGACAACGTAAAGGAGGTTTTTTGTGATGCTTTTCTAGACGTTACATGACTGAGGTGCATATGAGAGCACAAATATCCGATGCAGTCAAACTGGACATTAAATGGTCTTTAACCTGCCAGCTCTCTAGCACCAAGTCTAAGCGATGTCCTGTTGGATGGGAAAGTAATACAGGTAATTTGGTGGTGAGTTGTGTGTCCTGTCCTCTGCGGGCTCTGCTGTGGCAGCACCCTCGACTGAACCAACGTACCATTCTAACAAATATTAACCCCGCATCATTTCCAGAAATGGGAACCTCGACTAACGTGGGATATCTGCTGCTGTGTGCTGATGGAAAGGCTTTACTGTCTGATTGCTGGTTACCTACTGTTTGTTGTTTTGTTTTCGGGCCACAGAATGCACCAGGTTGAATAAAACCATAATTGTCTTTAAGTTTCCAATATTGACATGAAAAACTTCTCCTGGTCAAGAAAAATAATGGACCTTCAGAGACAGTGTTTTCATGGGGGTAGCGTCTGTGTTTAGAATGAATGTCTGCTTATCTGCAGTAGACTGAAACGGCATACAGATAAGCAGTTGCCACCCGACCTTGGGGGTTAGTGATTTATTCCAGAATGACGGTGATATTCCCTGCAGGTTTTGGTGGAGGTGGCGCGGAGTCTAGGGGTCAAATGTCATGTGCGAGGGACCATGCTGACTATCGAGGGGCCTCGGTTTTCTTCGCGGGCAGAGAGCCTGATGTTCCGCCAGTGGGGTGCTGACGTCATCAATATGACCACCGTGCCAGAGGCGGTCCTCGCCAAGGAGGCTGGCTTGTGCTATGCCAGCATTGCCATGGCAACAGACTATGACTGTTGGAAGGAGCACGAGGAAGCAGTGAGTGGCGGGCCAGAGGTCCTAACTGTCGTTTTTATTACTTTGATGTTTCAAGCTTTTATTTGTCGTGTGAGTCAGTGGCAGTGGATGATGCCCTGTTAAAGTGGGTCAGTTAACGGTGCATCGTGCCTCTTCCCTGGCCCACTGCACAACAAACGCCAACCTAAACATTTTAATTTTACACGACGAAATTAAAGAGCATTATTTAAGAGCTGAATGAATATGACTGATTTTAAGTGTAAGCTTTTTGATATTAGGCCTGAAGATAATTGCACAACTTTAAGAAAAGGGTAGCATAAAGCTAATGGCATTAGGTTGCATTTATATCATTTATTTGCAGCCTAATCATCATGTTTGTTCTGCGATCCTCAAACTGGCTCCCTTACTTTATCTTTGCTAAGCTGTGATCAGCAGAGTTTGCAGGTGAAGTTCTCTGTTTTTTGGCTTTGAAAAAATAAATCACTTTTTAACATTAATTTCTTAACAATACACTTATTTTTGGGAGATTAAGGAATATGCATATCATTCTCCTATGCCAAAGCTTAAAGACACAAATCGCACCTCAAAGTATGTAGATTCATAATACTGTGACTAAATGTCAACAAGCGCAGCAGACTGTTTTGGAGTTTACCTTTCAAACCCTCCTAAACGACAGTCACCCTGTTCAGCCTGATCCAGCACATGCCCTGATGACTTGTGTTGATACATTTAAAAAACAAAACAAAGACGACACTAGCAAGCTAAGTATTGCTTATCATAACATCTTTTTACGCATTGCAGACATGGTTTTGTTTCTTTACAATGGAAAACAAAATTTACCAACAAATAGAAAACTGCCTTATACCACAACATCAGCTCTGGGAACTTTCCTGCTGGCTGGCCGACCAGGTAGAATCAATGACAACCTTTTAACTCCATGGTGCTCTTCAGAAGCTCATTCAAAGGCCATCTTGGCAAGCTGTGCGAGGTCAGCCTTGGCCAGGTCACGAGTTCCCTCAGTTGCTTTTGTGCAACACAATTTAAACGCACGTCCACTTCTTGCGTCAAATAGCGCACTAAAATAATTTCAGTGCAATTATATCCAGTCCTCCCAGATAATATATATATCCCAGATATATCCAGTCCTCTGAGATAACAAAGTCTGATATGTTTATGATGCCAAAGCAATAAACACTCGTTTCGTACAGAAACATGTTGTCACGTCTGCAGTGTTCAGCTCTGGGAACAAAATTAGTCTTGCCTTTTTGTAATTGGAGTTAATGGGTTAGTTTTAAGCCATTTAATTTTAGTCATTCGATTCAATTAAAGTAAAAAAAAAAAATAAAAAAAAATGATATGGCCAGTTAAGTAGCAGAGGGCACTGTTTATCAGTCTCAGCTGCTTTGGCATTAATGAAATTAACAGGTGCACTAGAGGGACAACAGTGAGACAACTCTTAAAAGGGGAATGGTTTTACAGGTGAAGGCCACTGATTTTTTTTTTTTTTTTTTTTTTTTAACCTCCTCTTTTCTGATTGTTTTTGCATTTGGCTAGCATGAGGCCTGGATATCTGGATCCTAAAGAGGTTGCACAGGTGGGCCAACTCCAGGATGGCACATTGATGCGTGCTATTGCCAGAAGGTTTGCTCAAGGAGAGCTGAACAGGGCTGTAGAAAGTCAAATCCATCAGAAGGACCAGTATCTGCTCATTTGTGCAGGGAAGAACAGGACAAGAACTGCCAGAGCTCCAAAGTGACCTCCAGCAGGATACTGGTGTGAATGCCTCTGATTAGCTAGAGAGCGTCACCCTAGCTGTCATTAGGCATCAGTTGTGTTTCATTTCAGGCTGTTCATGAGCCAAGTGATCTGGGAGATCCCCCAAGACACCATCCATTGTCCCATTAGGAGCATGGTCCAACATCGCTGGGCAAGCATGTGGGGGCCAAACTGAGTACCAGTGTGAATTACAGTAATGAAATGTCAGCAAAATGGACTAGTCCGCTGCTTTTGATCTTCAGGATGCCTTTGAATTCAGCTCTCTGTAGGTTGATACTTTTCAAATTGATCATTTCCAAATTATGTGGCATCCTTTCATTCCTCACACACTACCCAGTCCGTATCAGTATAGATGTCCAGTATTATTTTTTTCCCCCACACTGAAATCTAATAAATTTGCTTTCATTTTTTTTGAGCAGTGTATTTTAAGTAGTGGCTGTAGTTTTAAAGTTTACTGTATCACAACGAGTTTCTAAACCAGATCGTTCACTCTCACTATAAATGATGGGTTAGAGGTTTTTAACATCTGTGCTCCATAAGTAGATAAAAGTATCTGTGGCTTCTTATGGCTTCCGAGTGACCTGGCCTCTGTCAGGCGCTCTGGATTATGCAGTTGATCTACTGCGTGTGGGCGAGCGCCGGCTTATGTAGAACTGATCCAGCCCAACTCACAACTCCACTTCCGAGTTCCTGCAGCTGACCTCTTCCCCCTCCTGTTAGAGAATGCTCGCCACATCCTTCCGCCCCCCCCCCCCCCCCCCTCACTCCCTCGCAGCTTGATACTACCTCCTGGCCTCCCCCCCCCCCCCCCCCCCCCCCCCCTCCCCCCTCCTCCTTGTCCCTCTCCAACCAGTCGGCTTGTTTGCCAGTCTCCGGTGGAAGCCCTGCCAGAGGAGGTTGAGTCACACTGAGTCATCAGCTACACTGTCTTCATCCTGACAAATACCACAAAAACATGAACCTAATCATTGAGTGTGACATAAAAACAAGCACTCAAGGGAAGGGTTAATGAAGGTTACAGGAGGTACACAGGATGGAAGTAATGTTGTGCAACTTACTGTAATGTACACTGTAGTTGTGGCTGAATGAATTTCAGAATGGATTATGAACTAATACTTCACTGCATTTATACAAGAATATGGGAATGAGAACTCCACGTTTGTGCGGTATAACTGCTTATTTCACCGTTTTGATTTTTAGTTCCTCCATTGTATTGCATTAGCCACGTGAGTAAAGTGATTGCTAGTGTCGTATACATGGTTCAGTAGGCTCGAAACTGAACCATGTAATGAGTCACTAAATTTCAGAGCACAGGTGATGGTTGTAAAATGTACGCAGCAATCCCAGTACAGGTGCAAAGAGCAAAATATTGTTTTTCCACCTACTGCTGTGACTCACTCACAGGTCCTGACGTGACTGATTTGGTTAAGCCGGTACTTTCACAATCAACTGTTCTCAGTGTTGTCCAGTAGCTTTGTTTCTGCTGCACTCGTACATGAATGTTTTAATTCTTTTTTTTTTTTTTTTTTTTTTTTTTTAAAATATGGTTTTACTAAACCAGTGCTATTAAGATCATATTCACATACCTTTTTTCCACCAGCACAGTGAAGGTGCAGTCAGTTGTGCCTTGGTGCCAGATTGAAGGTTTTATCAATTTATTTTTAAAGGATAACATTACAGGGAAGACAAGCATGTGCTCCATTTGCCAGACATTTGTGAATTTCTCACACACACGACTCTGGTTTTGGTGGTTCTTAGCTCAGCAATTTTGTGTTGCCCTACTGATGCCGGCTTTTTAGCATCACTTCCAGTCATTTGTGGAAATGCACTAAACTGGTTCCACATTGGGGGACTGAGTACTGTTCACAATAATCTTGTAAATTATAGCCACACACCACCTTAGTAATGCAGAAAGTATTTTCACACTAAAGATCATCGGTTTTTGTTTTCAAATTGGTAAAAATTACACCTGTAATGCATAGCTGCAAAAGAAATTATGTGTTGTTGCATGTAGAATATGAAAGTGTATCTTTCTTGAGAAAGCGGACATCTACATTAACCGCACTGGCCTTTTACGGGAGGAGTGGGTGGTGTCATTTTTCAGCTGAGTGGATTTTATTCACCATTATGTTGAACTGGTTATTGGCGTTTTTGTGCAATTGTGACTTGAGTAAAGAGGAG
Source organism: Maylandia zebra (assembly GCF_041146795.1). NCBI lineage: Eukaryota > Metazoa > Chordata > Actinopteri > Cichliformes > Cichlidae > Maylandia > Maylandia zebra. The sequence continues at coordinate 22,047,047 of NC_135172.1, read as the reverse complement.
GCCACATTATGTGTGTTACATCTTAGCGACTGAGTTCACACCGTCGTTCTTTTAAAGTGTATACATAATCTATTCATAATAGCTCTGATTTTACAAGATGGTGCCTGTCTTTACATCATGCTCTGCTTTCAAGAATTGTTCACAGAGGAGTGTTTACTTCACTCAAAGTAGACAAAATAAAAATACACACCAAGATGGTTATTTTCGAAATGCGTGGCTGTGACATTTTAAAGGAAGTGAAATTTGCACCATTGCAAGTGATTCCTCTTAAATGGCTGCTATACATTTTTTTTCTCTTTTCTTCTTCTCGTCCTAGGTCTGTGTTGACAATGTACTGAAGACGATGAAGGAGAATGCAAACAAAGCTAGCAGTATCCTGTTAACGGCAATACCCCAGATTAGTCAGATGGACTGGGCTCAGACAATAAATACATTGAAAGTAAGCCGTCAGCTTTATGATGATTCATTTCCATTCTGCAAGTTGTGAAAGAGGGTCTGTTTGCTTTCTATCTGGTTATCGTGAACTTTGATCTCACTTATTTCTCTCAGCATTTCTAAAGAATAACAAAACCTGATGGTGCATGGCTTTTTTTTTTTTTTTTTTTTTTTTTTTTTTTTTTTGGGGGGGGGAGCCTATTAACAAGATGATTTTCTAAAAGGGGGGGCTCACTCAGACAATAGGACACATTGTGCTATGTTGGATCTCTTGCAGTACTTGCACCATGATAAACATGTATTAATTAAAATTTTGAAAAACACTCTGTATCCCAGTGTTTTTTGCACAGACTGCCTGAATTTCCTTAGTTTTCTCTTCAAAACTTTCTTTTATGACAGTGCTAACTTTTGATGAAAAATGAGTACTTTCTTAAAGACAATGTTGACAACGACTTTTCCTAAATATAGAAAAGGCTCCTTCACTCTGTGTCAGTGACACACTTTGGTAATAACATTTTCTTTCTTCCAGTCGATGGCTCAGTCTTCAGTAATGATACCGAAGCACTAAACGCAGAGGAAACTACTAGAAAGGATAAAGAGACCAGACAACCACCCACACGGAGTCAAACACCGACTGCAAACTCAACCCTGCCCGTCCAATCATCATCAGTGAATCACAACAAAGTGCCTCACATTAAATAATCCACTTTTTTTGGGGGGGTCTTTATTTAGTTGGATGTTCAGTGTTTTGTGTTTACTCTTGACTCTGATTCAGAGATCACTCATTTATGTCTGGAGCATGTTTTCCTCTCACACAGTGTTAGGTGGGAGGGCCCTTCCACTCTAGCTGTAGTTGAGGAAATGGATGTTTGTTACAGTTACCACATTTGGGTCTAAACATTCTAAGGTTTTAAGTATTCAGTATTTTGTGGACACATTTGTGTATGTGTTTGCTGGTTGTAAGCCACTGGTGTCTTAGTTTCTGGTTATATGAAGATGATTTTTAAAGCTTTGCAAGTTTAGCACACAAAGACTATATTACTGCCTTAGTTGCATTTAAGCTTCTACTCTTCGAGCTTGAATCTATTGTCAGCATGAGAATGACTGAACGTCTACATGTTACTTCAATCTGGCCACTCTTGTGGTCTTTACGGAATCATTTCATTTTTATTTGCTCTTTATGACGGTTTAATGACTAGAGAAACATCTCATTTTGAATGGCATGCTGCTCTGTACCTGCAAATACCGTAACCAAGTCAGTGAAAAGCTGTCAAATCGGCAGTAAACCTGTACCAACAGTGGTAGTGGCGGGGAAACACCCAAATTATTTGCTATACTGACAGTTTTTTTTTGTTTTTTGTTTTTTTTGTTTTGTTTTTTTTTTTTGTTTGTGTTTTTCTCCCCCCAAAGCATGGATTGAAATGGGAATTTTGTCATGTTGCATCATATTGTAGTCATTTGAGATTTTTCTTGTTTAGATTTTCTTAACTTGAACTTACTCTGTACATTGCACAGCATATTTAGTAGCCTCTTCTTCAGCAGCCTGTTTTTCTGTAGTATGAATAATTTGTCTCAATAAAAGTTAGACTTTGACTAATCCAAGTTGAGTTTGTGGTTAATTGAGTTACTTGGACTTGCAGTGAATATTTTCTCAGTTGGTTTGCGGCATGTGTTCATATCCTAAGGGGAACAATTTAGGGTTGTGGTGTTTTTGTTTTTTGTTTTTTTGCTGCTCTTGAAACAGGAGTGTGCTGGAAATCACTGATTTAATCTTAAAGATACTTTTGTCCGACACAGGATGAATTAAATCTTATTTGAAAGGGTTTACTATTGTTACAGTTTATGACAATTTAAAAGCAGCAAACACTAGAACTATGGAGTGGATTTCTGTATGTTGTAGAATACACCTTTGGTTATTGGTGAACTTAAGCCATCCTCATGTTTAACATAGCTTTATACATAGCTGTGACAGCACTGAGCAGCTCCTTCAGTGGGAGACTGCGGCACCCACGGTGTGGGACGGAGAGATTTCGCAGGTCTTTCCTCCCCACTGCTGTCAGACTCCACAACAAAGACTTTAACTGAACAAACACACACATCCACACATGTGCAATAACACTAAGTGCAATAATCCTTTCTGGCATCATTGTATTTTTACTCAGTTGTATATAGCATTCGTATTCTATTTTTATCTTATTGTATATTTTTATTCTATTTTATTCTACTGTATATAGTATATTATTTTATTCTATTCTGTACAGCTGTGTACTGTATTTATTCTTATTGTATTCTAATTTTTGCGTCATAACTTTTGCACTGTCCACTTCCTGCTGTGACAAAACAAATTTCCCACGTGTGGGACTAATAAAGGTTATCTTATCTTATACAATTTATTATTTTCTTTATCTTTTCAGATTTTTATTTTTTAATGAGGAGTCAGTAATGTACCACTATAAAAGTAATTCTGACCCAAAACGCTACTAAAGCACCGTTAGGCGAGCTCAGTAAACGTCAGTTCTTCACTGAATAAATAAACATTTGCACAAATACTGGCATGATAATAATCCTTACCATGCGCTGTATGCAGTCTGTATCGGCTCAGAACCGCTTGGTTGTATTTTTATTTTCATGTTTGAAATAGAGCAATTAAAATAAGCAACACAAGTAAAGCAGGTGAACAAAGAACAGGCGCAGCGGGTTGCCTCCAACTCCGTACCCGTCAATTTACACGCTGGAAAAGGAAGCGGGACGGAGCAGTTACAAACTTGTCTACGGTAATCCTACCCCAATTTAAGAAAAGTTTAATTTATTCAAAAGCTCCTTTGGGATAATTAAACTACTGAGTTCAGAGTTACGTATTTCATGTATTTTCCATTTGTTTTTAATTCTCCAGTACGCATCCTACAGCAGTCCAGCCCTCAAACCAGTGTTACAGTTTACATCAAGGTGCAGAATATCAGTATTAGGTAATAATGAGATTAGACCTCAGTAGTGTGCATCCTGGATTTAAAAAAAAAAAAAAAAAAAAAGTTCACAAACTTCGCAAAGTTTCCAATTTCTTTCTAAAATATCTCTTGTATTATTTAGTTAAATATCTGATATGCAAACAATATAATTGGGTAAAACTGTACATTATATTTACAAGGAAAAATGTTTAAAAAGTGAAAATAAACACTTGGAAAACCCCCCCCCAAAAATAAAACAAAACATAAAACGTATTCTTAAATTAACAAAAGTTGCGATGTTGTTGTGTGAAAATGTGGCCTACATTTTTACACATAGACCCATCGACAACCCTAATTTCGTTAGAAATAAAATAATGATACACACCGAAAGTGAATAAATAAAGAGCAATACTGCATTTTACAGCAAAACTTCAAGTGTGTAATTTCGGCTGAAGGCCTTTTTAGGCCCCTGCTCTGCAAAGTCCACCTTCAGAACCGGCTGCAAGGAGTTAAAAAAATAAAAATAAGACATCACAGCGTTAGGGATTTTGCAGACTCTCCAGGAAATCAACAACATCTCTATGGCCGTGCTGTCTGGCTAAATCGACAGGCAGACGGTTTAACTTGTCCCTGGCCTGTGGGTCTGCGTGGTGCTGCACTAAAAGGTGCACAGTGTCCAGAAAGCCCGTCCGAGCAGCGTCGTGCAGCGGGCTTGCCCCGGTGCTTGAGTCCCCCACGTTGGAATTCGCTCCATGCTCGAGTAACAGCTGAGCCACCGACGTGCTCCCCATCATCATTACCTACACACACACACACACACAAAAAAAAAAAAAAACATGACCGGGAATCATATTAACAGATTTAACTGAATCCGATTATTTTACTCTGAAGCACAAAAACTATTTCATGTAAGCCCACCGTCACTCACTAATATAGGCGCACATTAAGCACAAGTACAGCGCCAGTTAATTATTTTTGCACTATTTGCACAGACACTTAACCCTGTGCGTTTATTTATTCATGTATTTATTATCATGCGGCTGACTTTAGTGTTGACTTTCATTTTACTTGAACCCGAGTCTTCTACACCCAACCAAAACAGGCCTGCTGTGACTGACGCGACAGGTTTTTTAAAAAGCTCCAAAGAATGTAGATAAGATGGATTATTGTAGTTGTTGTAGTGCAACAACTGAAGAGGCATTTCACTACCGATCAGCGCAACATGTGGGCCATGAATTCAAATATATATATATATATATATATATATATATATATATATATATATATATATATATATGTGTGTGTGTGTATATGTATGTGTGTGTGTATAAAGAATGCGTAAAAATATATTATGATGCTTTATATTGTTAAAGTATTTTTGTGCCACATATATTGCAATGCAGCCTAGTTTTTTAGGCCAATCCAAAGGCAAGAAACAATATTATAGTTTCATTTCACTATTGATGCCGTTACAGCTTTTACAATAAACCAAAGGGATCCGGGATTGTTGCTTTTCCTCAATAAAAATACGCGACTTCCATAAACACAACAAAGCGCGTCACTTTCAGACCCGTCGTTTCTTTCTTTCTTAATGATTATTATTATTATTACTGACATGTATAAATCTCTAATAGCTAATAGTTGTAAAAAAAAATAATAGAAATAATAAGGATTTATGCCTGCGTTTGCCATTTGGAAACTTTGAGTTACCCCGCCTGATGAGACCCGTGTAAGTGGGAGAAAGTGGGCTGTTACTGACGGCACTGACCTGCAGAGCTGTTCGTCCAAAACTGTTCGTCCCGTTAACTTGAGCCCCTCTCTCCAGAAGAGCCTCCACCGCTGCCGTGTTTCCCTTCGCCGCGGCTGTGGTCAGTTCATCCTGGAGAGTCATTGTCACGTCCATAAAAACCTGCTGCGATAAGCTCCGTGTCAGGCTGCTCTGACAGGTAGCCCGGTGATGCTTATACGAGGAACAAAAAACGGCACTTAAACGCAACACGGTACCCGTCGAATAGTCCCGGCTCCTCGCTGGTGTGGTCTACGGTGTGGTCTTCAACCGTCCCCGGCTCAACAGTTTTTTTGGATCCCCCGGTTGCCTGGGTCGAATCAGCAACGCCGCTCATCGCCTACCGGTGTGTGTCCGGGCTTGCCTATCGCTTGAATTGAGTGACGTCACCGTCTAGCTGTGACTGCAGAGCCGTTGCAGTGGTGCGACTGTGCGCATGCGCCTCAGAAAATTCGTTTGAAAGAACACGTCCTGCTCCCGGTGCTTAACCGGGTTTTTACTGTGAGGGGATGCTGGAAATGAGCTTTTACGGACAAATGTGACAAACCTCGACTAAACAGAATTGTTTGGGAGTTTTTCGTGATTTAATTAAAAAACGCAGCGGATTAAAGTAACTAGGTAGGCTGCATTTTTATCAAGTAGTGCTGTAGAATCCTCTTTGAGGAAGGCCTATTTATAATTTTGTCTACGAGTTAGCTAAATGTAAGTGTTCTGCTGCTTTATATTTTCACAGCATTTCAGTGTAAAAATATTGTACTTTTTACTGTTTTTACTCCAGTGCAGTTTTTAAACTTCTATTTTCTATTTAGTGACAAAGTGGGCAGGTTAATTTATTACTGCTACTATGCTGCTAGTTATATGTAAAGTTACAACATAAAGCAGTAATGACATTTTGCATAATTACTGCTTTTTCAGGGTGACCATTTATAATATGGTAATGTTAAGAAGCAAATCAATCTAGCTGGCTGTGAATATATCCAATCAATATTGTGACTTACTTTGTGCAGTTCACATTTGAGCATTAAAAACAGAATATGACTAAGCAGTCTCACCCATCTATATATTATAGCTGTGCCAGAGTTTTCAGTATCACATTATCTTCATTAGGGTAGAAATCTGTGTTCAGATAACATTAAATAGATGACAATACTCCGAGAAAAGGAGACTTGAGGTTCCACAGCTCGATGGTAATTGACTAGCAGCAGTAACTGTATAATTAATGGTTTCCTTATGTCTGATATATTTGATTATCTAAGCCAAAACAGATAAAAGTAATTGTTTAAACTTTGCTTTTTTCATAATGGTAACTGGTGTCATAGTGAAACTGCAATGCTGTGTTTCTTCATTTTTAAACCAGTTTTACCACATCTGGGCTTGTTCTACCTGTCAGATGACAAAATCTTTTTCATAACCTCTTTCCCGTCATGTTCATTCACTCAACCAAGCTGCTCTGCTGTTCACTGCTCCCCACTTCCTTCTGGCGTCTAACCTCTAACCCTTTAGAAATACAAAATCTATAATCCTTTATTATGCATTCCTCAGCCACCATCTTCCCCTGGCCACTGTCCGTTGTACCTAACCATGTTTTTATAACCTCTAATCAACAGGTGTCGAACTCCAGGCCTCGAGGGCCGGTGTCCTGCAGGTTTTAGATGTGTCCTTGATCCAACACAGCTGATTTAAATGGCTAAATTGCCTCCTCAACATGTCTTGAAGTTCTCCAGAGGCTTGGTAATAAACTAATCATTTGATTCAGTTCAGGGTGAGATCTAAAACCTGCAGGACACCGGCCCTCGAGGCCTGGAGTTCGACACCCCTGCTCTAATCAGATCTGGGTACTGTGTCACACACCTCACCTGCATAATCTTAAATTTCTCCTTAAAAGGGGAGAACCTCAATGTGCAGGTGTTTCCTTAGACGACAATGCTCCTCAAGGTCAGGTTTACTTTTAATCTTGACCTTGTGATCAGCATATGAACGGCCATAATGGAGGAGACGCAAACACAGACAAACAAACAAACAACCTCTGTAAATGATGTTAATTGTTAGCGTCACCTCTCTGTAAAAAAAAAAAAAAAAAAAAATACACCACATTATTTGCTGAAATAATTCTGGGTTTAGACTTGAAATATAGTTTCTACACCTACAGCATATGTCCAGGATTTTTGAAGCCTGAACTGGGAAGGTGTGGTCTGTGTTGCTGCCTGTTGTCACGCCATTCACCATCTTATTTTGAGTTTCTTAGGAATAAAAAGTTTTGAAACTGGCTTTCGCAGCATGCCACGCATAGCAAGTCTTGTGATTTGACATATGGTTAGTAATATGATTAGTAATAGTTTTAGGATGATGGCTAGTCAGCATACATGTGGGCAGTAAGCAGTTCCTGATTTCATTCTTTGGATGAATCGTTTTGAGCGATGCTGCATTCAGATTGAAATAAAACAACAAGACAGACTTACTTTAAGGCACTTTATTTAACGTGTGTAAGTATTCAGGCATCTGTAAAGAAAAGTATTTTAGCTTTCTTTGGGTTTTAAACTTCGCTTTTCCAGTGAAAAACCTCTGCTTAACCCATTAAGCTCCAGTGTCTTACTTCCTTGTCGCTGTGTACACTTTATACTCACATAATCGCAACTGAAGAGTCTCCCTTCCGGGTTTATATTTTTTCTTTTGCCTGAAAACAGAGCTCAGAAGAGGTGTGGGCGTCTTTGTCGTGTGCAGAACAACTGAATTGCCAAATTGTGTGTCACAGTTGTTTCAGCTCAATCCTGGTTTCAATCTTTGAATGAAGTGTGTTGAGCAATGCTTCATTCAGGCTGATTTATCACACTCAAATTAAGACAGAAAGTTGAAGTGGTCATGTAGGAAACCAGACGCCTTTCAAAGCAGAGCTCAGGGCAATAAAATGCATGTAAATTGAATACCAAATTTTGAATTTCTCAGCTAAGACTGGGATCACTCTCAAGACCAGGAGAAGAAAGTATCCTACCTTTTGACCACAAGAGTCTGTTTTAAATCTTTTTTTTTTACATTAAGTTATTGAAGTGATTTCATTATGTAGTACACTGGCCTCTTTTTAGTATTATTACATTTGTTGATATCATGGCTGTTGTGTTTTGCCTATATGTTTGTGCACTGTATGCTGGGTAGTTTACAGGAAATAAAGTTCTCATTTTTATAACAGGCTCATACACTTTGCAAGCACAATTTTGCCTTCTCTGTGAAAATTCTATATTTGGTTGATATTTGAATTGAGGTGACATTGAGTAAAGTAGGTAGACCCTGTGCACCAGATATACACTAAAAAGGAACCGTTCTTTAAATATTTAATGCATGCAGTCATGACTTCAACAGTTTCTCCTCACGGCTATTTCTTAATGACCTTTTGGATGATGGGGAATTTCAAGCTGAAGATACATGGAATTCTTTGGCAACACTAGACTGCTAATAGATGAAAAAATTCCTAAAGACAATTTTTAGCTCAGTCAGCTGAACTGAGGTCATCCTTTGTACGTGCCTCCACGTTTTACAACAATGGCTTCCGCTTCAGGATTGGACGGAATTCAATCAAGCTCACACAAACACGCAGTCAACTGATGGGTCTTTACCCAAACTGTGCTCAAGGACAAAGTCAAATCAATTGTTTCATGTTTTTTTATGGTCGTGGTTACTATTGACCATTCCGTTATAATAGCCCTGAAGTCATAAACTTTAATTTGGGGGTGTTTTGACATTTTTTGAGTCTGCCTGACTTCACATTGGACTTAAATTATTTTTAGTTAGTGCAATACAGCCAACCAATGACAGCAAATCTTTCTTAACTGTACTTTACACATTACAGTAACCTGTGAAGTGTAACCGACTGACCACGTCCGGCTGACCTGTTGCACAAGACCTGAAAGGTCAATAGTGGCGTAAGGAGTTAACTTAGGTTCCAATAATGTGCAAGGATTTTCCAAGCTGTAACCTTTGCACATGTTAGCAGTTACCATGTTAGTTTAAATAGTAAAAACAAAAAACTTGCATAAACACTTGAATAAAAGCTTCTTTTTTAATTTTTGGCTGCAGGTTTTTTTTCTCCTTTTCAAAAGTAGTAGTTTGCCGAGGATGACTGTGCAGCTGTTTGGTATGTAGGGCATTTTCTTCTCTCTTTTTAAAAAACAGTAATAATTATGGTGCACATAATGTAGTGTAAAAGCAAGGACATACGGATGCAGTGTGTCACTGCTTAGTTTAAATACCGTTGAGTGTGGGTGTAGGTGTGTTGGCCTGGAAGTCCCCTGTATGCACGCACTCGTGTATATGTGTCTGTGTTTGGTTTAAGAAAAGGGCACAGTGACTGAACAGCTTATGCACCAGTTTAAAGTATGAAAAAATAAACAGGTCACTATTTAAAAAAAAGGAAGAAAAAGGGCATTTAAAGTTAGCTTTATAATAATAACAAACCGATTCATCAAAACACGTCTTGTTCAGCGGTTTTTCTTTGTAGGGATTAACTTTGTGACATCACTGCAGTTGGAATGTCCTTCTGGTCAGAAAAATGCTCTGAGAAGAAAGGCCTCCTTTTCAGAGGTAAATTTAGCAACTTAGTTTGGGGGAAAACCAGTCAATAGTGATGTGGGCATCATTGTAATCTGCTAATTATACATAGAACTATATGGTGTTTCCCACAGAGCCTCTTCCAAGTTATATTCCTCGGTTTAGGAATTTTGTGCTCCGTTTGATGTTTGCTCTCGATGGCTTCTGAATGTGAACAAAACCTTTTAACGATTCGGATCTTCAGTTTTTGTTTTTTATCTCTCACCATTCGCACTTTGCTCTGTGCCTGCCGCCGTCCTAACCACAGTCCTCGAGAAGGGGAATACCTTCGCTCTGATTCCCGGCGAATGAAATCACCTCCTGCTGACTCTTCGTTTGAAATCCCCCTTTTTTTTCTATTGTCTGTTTTGACCTGAGTCTCGGCTGCCTGCTAATTAATTTAATATAAATATTCTGATGCTGCTCGTCGTTAGTTTGCAGAGGCAGGCCTGTCTTGTTTATCTAGGTCTGTTTATATTCTTCCTCAAAGCAAAAAAAGCAAGTTCAGCAGTTCAACTTAAAAAGTATGCTTTTATGTCAACCTCTTCAAACACACATAGGCATGTTTACAAAGTTATATTCCACCTTCATTTTGCCTCCACCCAGTGGCATCAGCACACCGTGGAGCTGTGTTTTCTTCCTAAAACCACACTTCTATTGATAGCTGCTAAGCAGTTCTGCACAATCTGTGGTATTTCGCCATGCTGTGATGAATCCCTGCCCTGCCCACCCACCAGGCTTTCTAATTATTACCCTTTATTGCATCATCTCGATGTTACTGGTAACTTAATTCTTTCTCGCACGTCCCTGAAAATTAATTTCTTATGTAAACTGTTGTCAGGCTTTCATTGGATCGGTGACTTCTCGGTGACTTGTGTACCTAGAGAGGACATACCGGCTGATCCAGCCTTTCTCCCAATATTTGCAGACCGCACATGACATCAAAGACACATCAAAAACCGAGACTAAGGTTAAGCACACATAATTCAGTAAACTGTATTGCTGATAAAGTCCTTGTTATGTCTGTGTTTTTGCTTTGAAGTCTGTGCACGAGCTGAGGAGTAATAACCAGACAGAGGGAGGCTTTGTTGTGTATTTAGGTTACTTTTTTAACAACTCTATAAGTCATCCATTCATTAGATACGTATTTGGTTAGTCTTTCATTCTTTTTTGCTGACTAATCACCATCTTCATTCATCATCAGTGAGCTAATAACACTATTCTAGACATTAAACTCCTTTTAGATCTTTTTTTTCAGTCGGCTGTATCTGCAAGGATTTGTTTTAATTCATACATATATTGTATTATACAGTACATTTATATATTTAGATATATATTTAGTTGAGCACAGTTAATTATATTAATGCTTACTAAACTTAAAGGCCTCCAGTATATATTTTATGGATTAATATATAAAGAGTGGAAAATACTCACGGTTATCTGCCTGTGGAGTACTATTTTGTATTTCTGATACATAGTGTGAACTGTTCAGGTCTAAATAACACAATTATCCTCTACTATATATTGTTGGACACTTGGCAGTTTAGAGTGATGCTTTAATAGCTTTTTGTAAATCAGCTTGAAAAGTTAGTTTATGTTGGTTAAAAATGACACTGATACACTCACCATCTACTGTGGACAATAAATAATACAGTGTTTGTTGTTCTAGCTTACACCGATTGACTCCCAGTAAAATCCAGAAATGCTTCCCATAGTTTTCGAAACGAGAACTGGAGGCAGAGCCAATGGAAGCAGCTCTCGGTTCAGGCTGAAGGGACCGACGCCCTCTTTATTTTTCAGATTAGACTGAAAATGGGCTTGTTCTTATATAGCACTTTTCTACTCTGCATGAGCAGTAAAAGCACTTTATATGACATGCCTCATTCACCCAATCACATAAACTCTTATATAGAAAGCACCTATAAGTGCTTTCTATCCAACATTCGCACACAACTTGGAGTTTGGTATCTCACCCTCCTGAGCTAGTCCCCTCAAAAGTTTCCCTTTTAATAAAGCTTATAGTTAAAAGTGGATCATGTGACCCTAAACCATCCCTTAGTTATGCTGCTAAGGGCTAATGCTACCCACTCTTTCACTCTTTAATGAGCTTATATGCTACTATTGCACGCCATTACCTTCATGTTGTTTGTGTCCTTCGTAGCTCTTTTGTCTTTCCCCTCTGAGACCGGTCCCAGCACATAGCTGCACCCTGCCTGAGCCTGGATCTGCTGGAGGTTTCTTGCTGTTTAAAGGGGAGTTTATGTTCGCTACACAGTTGCAGACATTCTTGCTTATAGGAGTTTATTGAGATGCTCTCTATACTACTCAAGATGAGTATTGTTAGGCTCCAAATGTCAAGCACAAAGAAAAGGTTATCCGTCTTCTCTGTAAATACTAGATAATACACTCGTAGTGACTTGGTTGCCTTACATTTCTGTGTCACAATATATTTATTCCCGATGTTAATTTGTTTAAAAATCTTCTAAATGCATCTTTTTAATCCAAAATTCTCCTGAAGTTTTACGTGGGTATTAATTCATGGTTTTAACAAATAGTGTGGGTAGAGCACTCCACCCTTGATCTTATTTCGTCACACACACACACACACACACACACACACACACACACACACACACACACACACACACACACACCGCACACACACACACACACACACACACATACGGTATCAGACTGTTTGTTAGAGGCATGTAAGGTCGCCAGTTTTCAGGGACTCCAGATTGAGAGCAGAGCGTGAAGAGAGGGAAGGATTTCCTTCCACTGACATTTTCTCATTGTGCCAGTCACACACATACTGAGCAGCCACCCGCCCACATATGTACGACTGCACCGAGCCGCTGAGCCACCCTAATAATAATGCTGAAATAGATAGAGACATGGTAAGTGTGAGAAGCCATATTGACTGTCAGAAGGCTAACATGTGGTTCTTTTACAATGTTTAAACAGTCGACTACTCTAACAAGGAGTCAATTGTGCACTGATACTGGAGATATTGAAATGTTCTGCATAGTCTGCTCATAGATGTGTGTTTCTCCAGATTTGGACTTGAGGGAGTAATAAAGGCAGCATTGCTTCCATTGTTGGTTAGTGATTAACAAGAAAGGTGACATCATTCCCCCTTATTATGACAGTGATTACTGGCAGCACCTGAAGGTATGCTTACACAAACGAAACCAATGGCTTTATGAACTCTTTATAACCTGGTGGAAGCACGTCGACGAGCTCTTTCTAATGTTTCATCAATATAATAATAATAAAAGTGTTGTTTTTGTGAGGCTAAGGTTGTAGCTCTTTAATTTTTTTTGTGTGTGTTTTTTTCAATAATGCCGAAAAATGCCACACACTTAGTTGTGGCATCTTTGCAGGCTTTTCTAAAGTTAATTTTAGGACACACTCCTGCGCAATGTAATTATGTAAACAGAAAAGGATACAGGCTTGATGTGACCTTTTAAAAAAATCTACTCAAATGTTCCCAGCAAGTTTTGTTAGTCTTATAACTAGTATACAACATGGTAAAAATTAAAAAAAGAAGAAGAAGACAAAAAAAGGTTTTCCTAATTTTTGTCAGAGGTTTTTCCAAACTCAGAATTTGGATTTTCTACCACAGTCCCACAGAAGTAAAAGCATCTTGAGGTTTTTTGTATACCGTTACATCAACCCTTCCCCTCAATGAGTTCCTGCCAAAGATAGTCATGTCCGCTCTCAGAGTTGTGTGGGTGGCCTGAGTGACTGCATGTTTGGCTCAGAGGCAGCTTTATGGAAATGTGTCATATTTATATAAAATGGAGATCCACGAAGATTCAGGGAAAGCTGCGAGAAATTTTATGAAGAGGGAAGTTTGGGGGAGGAAAATATGTGACAATAATTGTGTGGAAATTATGTGGTTTTCAGGTAATTATTATTTGCACTTCCCAAACTCCCTCTAGGAACACCCTTGCTTATTTCTGCATTCCCAGATTAAAGCGTAATGAGATAATAGCTTTGTTAAAAGGTGGGGTCCAGTAAAGGTGTTTGCTCTGTGGCAAGGGTGTGTTAGGCAGCTGTCTCCACCCAGTTGTTTAACCCTCCATCAGGATTTCTACTGTACTCTTCATTCGTCCATAAGCAATGAGTGTGAAGTAAACATATCTCTGTCTCAGATTTTTGTCCACGCTTTCTCCAAGAAATCTAGTTCCCTGTGCTCACTTCCTGTGTGTTTGCGGAGGCGTTTAGTCAGTGGAGATAGAGCGTGGTTTGATTAAGGCTGAACCATTACCTAAAAATGATATCAGACACGGAGGAAGTGAATATATTCGGTTTACAGACACCATGAATAAACACGATTTAAGATAAATATGCCAGACATGAATAGTGTAGGTATTGATTTACCTCATAATTAAACAGCTGAATAAATGAGCAGTGATGGTGGGGAGTATTAATAGTCTCCTGCTTAGCTAATCTATAAATACAACATTCATAGGCATGACTTCTTTAGATATTTACAAGTGAGGGACCACTCACAACAATACTCACTAATCAAACTGTCTCTAAATGTGAAAAGCAGATATTTCAACTTCTATAAAAATTTGTTATGGCCTGTTAACAGAATTTGGGGTCACTGACACAACCAATTTGAAGAGGACTTGGGAAAATTAAATATAGAGATCAGTGACGAGGTATGGGACAAAGTTCGGGAGAATGCTAAATCTCTGAGCGTCTGTAATAAAGTTAAGGCAATCCAAATTAAAATCCTACACAGAGCTCACATATCACCTTCTCAACGCCATAAATACAATTCAGACCTTTCTCTGCTGTGCCCTAAATGTAAAATAGAGGTGGGCAACCTCACGCACTGTCTATGGTCCTGCCGCAAAATACAACAATTCTGGTTCCTCATAAAGTGTGAACTGGATAAGATCTTCACCACTGAAACTGAATGCAATCCACTGTTGTTGTTTTGGTTATTTGTTTGTTTGTTTAATTTTGGTGTCAGTGTAAAGTTTAAAACTCAATAAACACACAGTTAAAAAAAAATAGTCTCCTGCTTTTTTGTGCAAGGGTGACTTGTAAGATGAACCGAAAGAGAAACCTATCGCTCTAAAAAAAGTAGCGTCACATGATAAACCAGTCCTAGGATTCAAGGGTGCAATCACTCGTACTTTTCATGACCTTTGCTTTACGATAAGAGATAACTATTTAGATGAGTATGTAGTGTCCTTAGTAACAGTTATTGCATTTTAAATGCCAATTATCTTTTATGGTCATTATTTTACAATCAGCCAACCTTAGATTACCCTTTCACTATTATAGTTGACTGAGGATTTTTTTAAAACATTTTGTCACTAGGGGGCAGAATAGTGACACTCATTTGCAGTGAAGGTGCTCAGTTGAGCTCTGAAAAGGTCATTGGATGGTGAAAAGTGCACTGGTTTTTGCTGTGCACAGTCTGCCTCGAGGACCAGCCATGCTTCTAGGCTGCTGATTATCTAATTGATCTTTCTGGAAGATAAATCACTTCACTATTGTCTCTGAGTACAGTCAACTCAGTGCCGTGTTCGGAAAACCAGTTTGAGATAATTTGAACTTTGTGATGTGGTGTTTTGTCATGCTGGAAGCAGGCATCAGAAGATGGGCGCCCTTGGATGGATATGGTCAGCAACAATACTTGGGTGTTTAAGCAATGCACATGCGATTATATGGCACCCGAAGTCTGCCAAGAAAATGTCCTGCACACCATTGCACCACCACATCCTCAGTCAATAATGCAAGGAAGTGAAGTTTGGAGTGGAAGCCAGTGTGGTTCTTTGCTGCTCATCTGCATTCAGAGATGCTCTTCTGCATACCTCGGTTGTACCAAGTACTGAGAGAAGTTGTTGGCCTCTTATCAGGTTGAAGCAGTCTGGCCATTCTCCTCTAACCTCCGGCATCAACAAGAAAACTGCTGCTCGCTGGAGATTTTTTTCAGTTTTCAGACCATTTGCTGTAAACTCTAGAGATGATTGTGCTGTTTTCTGGCATGTCTAGCACCAACAACCACATCACATTGAGAGTCACTTAAATCGCTTTTCTTTCCAAGTTCTTCATCAAGTTGCCTTGACCGTGTCTGCATGTCTAAATGCAACGAGTTGCTTCAGTATGATTGGCTGCTTAGATAATTGTGTTGATGAGACTGCTGCTGTGGTGATTTGGCGCTACGTATATAAAAATGAATCAAACGTGTGTACCTAATAAAATGGCAAGTGGTGTCTAGGAAAAGTAAAATGTACTAATGAAACCAGTCTCATGTGGCTATGAAAGCCTATTTTCTAAATCTGTCATGTTGCTCAGAGGTGCCTCCTCACTCATCTTGTCTCGGCGAATAATCGATTTATCGGCCACCAAAACGAACAATTCACGCTGCGGCGTGAACAAAAGCAACGCGAGATTACTGGGCCCAAATGTTAGATGTTGAAGTCAGCAGAGAGGAGATAGAGGCTACGGCAGTGCGGTTTGAGCTCTTCTCAGACAGATAATGTGTGTAGTCACCCACCCTTTCTCCCTCCCCCGCCTCCCACATCATCACCATCCCTCCGGGCAATATGAGACGTCTGGGAGAGCAGAGGGGTGAAACTGGAGAGATGCCGCAGTCACTGGCCCATGTAATAGAACGATAGAGGAGGGTGTGGACACACACACACACACACACACTCACACTTTTGTATGTTATAGTGAATATCCTGAGCATTTTGATTTGGTTGTGTTTAGACAGCAGGCTAACCAGCAGTCCAGTTTTGGTACCTCTTGTTTTCCTTCTTTTAGTGTTGGTAAGAACCAAAAACTGCAGACACTCAGGGGTGGTGGATTGGGGAGAGGCTAATAATTGTTTTTTTTTTCTATTCAGATATTGTTATTCTTTCCAGTTGTACATATATTCTATGAAAAGGTCGAAAACACAGTGAAAAATGCCCATCAATAGTCTAACAATGCACACACGCATTACACATTATCCCTGCTGAAAATGTGTATCACAAGAGAAGCTAAACCATTTAATGAGAAATGACAATGTCTCTATTCTCTCTCTCACTTGTATGAAGCAGGCCCCACAGTACAGGAGCTTGCTTAGATTCATTAAAAGTAATGATTAAAGCCGTTTTTGTGCAAGTTAGGCAGGCTTTATGCGTGCTAGAGCTGGATTTGGAAAGTGCAAATGTGCACAGAACAAAGTCTGTCAGACAGGCTTTGCAGAATTATAGCTTAATAGAATTAGGGCCTTTATGGACTATTGATTGAAATTTGTAATATGTGCTCATAGTCATCCATCCAGTTTCTTAACCACTTGTTGAGCTTATTCCATCTGTCACTGGATGACTTGGATAAGTTGCCAGTCTGTGACAATTAAATGTAAAATATGTTTTTTATTTAGCTGTGGTGTCTGATGAAATGTGAACAAACACTGTCCACACTAACGTGTACTTCCTTCATATGCACCAATAAATAATTTCCATGGGTACACACCATGACGTTAGCAAAACACAAGCTTTGTTTATACATTAACACATACCTGTAGATTTACAGTAAATGCCCTGAGAGATTATTTGCCTGCCCGCAGGGTGGGAGTAATTCTGTTTATCACAGGCCCAACAGCTTTAACAGCTTCCTGTCATGTGATCTGCCTGGCTCCAAGAGGTCTGGACAAACCACCTGTCATATGGATGCAAAGAGTGAAGGCCGGTATCTCTGTTCAGGAGGTACGATCACAATACAGCAAACACGTGAAAACGAGCTTTAAGAGACACTATGTATGTGTGTGTGGCATCTATCTGTGTCTCCTGCCGTCTGTGGTAAACGGAAGTATCTAATTTCCTAATTGAAATGTTGTAAATTATAAGCAGTCAGCAGGAAAATCATTAAAATCAGGTGGCCATATCAGCTCAGAAACCACGCGATGACAATGAACAAATGCCCGATTGTCTGGCGGTAAATGTGACAGCTATACCGCAGGAAGTGCCAATGGCAAACAATCACATGAGAAATTCCACTCGCAGGCGGTGAAGAATATCCCATAAATCATCGTTAACTTCTAATTTGATCCCTATTTATTCCACAACTGTCCACCTGAGGATTAGGCTTCCCATTTATTATTGCACCACTAGATGGCACTGTGCCAACGACTATTACCCCCTCTCAGAGCACACTGACCTTATTCCCTATCTATCTAATTACACATTAGACCGGTAATATGCCATTCCACATCCATGGGTCTCAGATGAATGGTTTCCCCCTCCCTTCCTCTTTTCATCTCTCTCTCCTCCCATCCTTCCCCTTTCGCCCCCCACCCTCCCCACTCTGTTCCAGCCAGCTTCCCTCAATTACTGTCACGGGCAGGCCACAACATCAGGGGAGGCTGTGTGGATGGATGGGAGGGTGGGGTGTGGAAGAGGAGGGAGCAGAAGGAAAATGTGTATTATGGATGTGATGAGAGGAGGAGACAGTTGCTGACATACCAGCACACGGTATATGTTTACAGGTGTGTTATACGTGTGCGTGTGTGCGTATGTGTGTGTGCCTGTGCAGCTGTGTGTTTGTGTGATATGCCCATGTGGCAATCGCTTGCCACACACCGTTGCTGTTGTAGCAACGATGCTGTGGCAACAACGGTTTGACATTTGTGAAGGATAAATATATTCCACTTAGACGAGAGCTATTACCCTCCACTAGTTGTGGTGGAAATACAAAAAAAAAAGCTGAGCAGCTGCAGTGATTGTTCAGCCATGTTTCATTTGCAGCATTTCACTGTCAAAATTAGGCAGACCGCTTTTTGTTAAAGGTTGTTTTTCTCATATTTTATACCTTGCAGTACACCAATGGACATTTCAGATCTGGTATTCAAAGTAAACATTTTTTTGACAATTTGAACCTAGTATCAAATCTAAGCATCTAACATTATTTTTCAGCTTTTTTTTTTTTTTACATAACTTTTGTGTTTCTGTTTGCCTTTAAATATTAAATACTCGTCAGTAAGTATTTAATGCTCCTGGCCTGCAGTGTTTAGTGCACTAACCGACATCTCATGCATGAAGTGTGCCTCCAAAGCATGAATGTGAGTTACACCCACAAGCCCGATGTTGTAAATTAGTTATCACGTGCAGGTACAGTGCCGTGAAAAAATATTTGCGCCCTTCCTGATTTCTTAGTTTTTTCCATATTTGTCGCTTACATATTTCAGATCATCAAACAAATTATTAAAAGATGGTAACCCGAGTAAATATAACATGTAGTTTTTAAATTATTTCAATTGTTTAGGGAAAACATTATCCTAATCGACCATATCCGGTGTGAAAAAGTAACTGCTCCCCCTTGTTAAATCATGAATTAACTGTGATTTACCATTTTCACTAACCCCGCCCAGGTCTGATTACTGCCAGACCTGTTGATTCAAGAAATCACTTAAATAGAAGCTGTTTGACAAAGAGAAGCAGACTAAAATATCTCAAAAGCAATATATCAGGCTGCAATTCAAAGAAACAGCTGAGAAACAAAGTCAATGACATCTATCTGTCTGTAAAAGGTTACAAAACCACTTCTAAGGCTCTGAGACTTCAATGAACCACAGTAAGGGTCATTATCCACAAATGGAGAAAACTTGGAGCAGTGGGGAACCTTCCCAGGACTGGCCGACGTACTAGAATTACTCAATCACTCATCCAGGAGGTCACAAAAGACCCCAGAAAAACATCTAAAGAACTGCATGTGTCACTTATCTCATTTAAGTTTACAGTTCATGATTCAACACAAAGAAAGAGACCTAGCAAAAAGGCATCCATGGGAGAGTTCAAGGAGAAAACCACTGCTGACCAAAAAGAACAAAAGCTCGTCTCACATTCCCCACAAAACACTGATGACTTTTGGGAAGATATTCTGTAGATTAAGAAGACAAAAACGTAAGATTTCAAAGGCTTAAATCCGGTTGCATTTAGAATAAAATCAAACATGGTTGTGGTTCACGCCCAGAAGCCATGAAACGTGTAGGTGTGACAAATGTGAAAAAACGCAAGAAATAGTTTTTCGCAGCACTGTAAATATATTGATTTTGAACTTTCCTCTGTGATTTTTATGTTTGAGTCAATCCCCTAGTTTATGACTGCAAAATCTTTATGTACACCATTTTTGTCCCCACTACAGACATACAGTATAAAATAATTTCATTTTCTGCTGGAACTGTTCAAATGTTATGGACGAGAAATCTGAAAAGCACTTATTAGCCCTTAAAGAATAGCTACGTTTTGCAATCTGTTGCTGAATAGTCGATGAAGATCTACACCAGAGGAGGACAGACATTGTTGTTTGTGCCAGTGGAACTAAAAATAACCTAACAACGAAGGTTTGAATTATTATTTCGTTTCAAAATGAGTTGCTTAGAAGCTAACAAAACTCTGTCAAAAGATGTGCGTCTTAGGTGTGGATCAGGCAAAATAGGTTTTAGATACATATGTGATGTTGAAACTTACAGAAAAGCCTTGAAGCAGCCGCTCTGACTTTAATGGATCTTTATATTCTTTATTTTCTTTCAGCGTTACTGCTGTTACATACAAACCCCTCCCAGTGGCTTAGCTGGAGCGATTTAAAATTTGTGTCATCTAAAAATGCTGGGAATTTTCACATTTTTTTTCATGAGAGATAAAATTGTCAAACAAAGGAATATTATACATTTTTCCCATCAAAGTTCAGCCTGAATACATATAACAGCGGACCTATGGTTCTTTCTTAAATTTACATCATAGTGGCTGCTGGTTTAGCTTGCTGGGTAGATCAGGTGACCCATAGATCATAAGGCTAACTCTGAGGTTAACCATTGTTTATCCCAGCTTGCCTGTTTCTCCACCGTTTGGTCACAATAGCACCTAAAAACATAGGCTGCAGACTTGAGACTCCAGAAGGGCACGATGAGCTGCGATGCCATTTGCAGCTGACATAAAGGCAGCGTTTAATGTGCTTGGATGAGAATGGGTTGGCCCAGAGTGCAGATGATGATGTATGTGTTAACAATCAGATTTCCAGTGTTCCTCCGTCTTGCTCTCCACACACTTCCAATATCTGGCAAACCCTGGAAAAAATGGTGTCAAACACAAAGCCATTCTCTAGGTTTCTGCTCAGCTCCACTGCAAACCAGAGCATAATGCATTCATGTTTATATGCCTGAGATATTCGTCTGCCTGTTTTCGGTGCAATTATTTGTATGTGTTTTTACATGTTGCCTGAGGGTCTATGGTTCAGGAAGCAGTATTTCTCCCATTCCTTAGATATCTTCTTTATGAACCCAGGCAAATCCGCTTCATTAAGAAGCCTTTTCACACCTCTACCCCTGCAAAACACTTCATACATAAAATCCCTAATTTCCTGTCTGGGTGAGTGTAAGTAATTGAATCATTTCACACAGAAGAAAGATCAGTATCACACTGCTGGAGGTGTCCACACAGACTCAGGGACACTGTGGCCACAGATGTATACATGTTTGGTTAGATCAAGCATAGAGTTTTTAGGGCCTTGGTTTACTACATGTACTGTTATACCCGTTACATCTTTTTTATCCTGGTGGGGGATTTCCTTTCTTTTTGGGAGATCGCTGAGTACTCTTGGATGAATTGCGAGAGTTTAATAAATATGGTAATCGCCCCAGCTTTTCCTCTCATACGATCAAGTGCTTAACAATTTTATGTTTAGAAGAAACTGATGGATGGATGACCATAAGATTTGGTGCAAAATTGTCCAAAGACAACACACTTGCACTCCCCATTAGTTGCATACTGAAGGTTGGTAAGAACTCATTGGCAACACATTTTAATGCACTCAATACCCCTTTAGCCTTTTTTCTATGTGTAGTGTAGCATAAAAACAAACAAACAATAAAAAACCAGCAACTCCTCCCAGAAGAAAGAACTTCATCCTCTTAAACCACTTTCACTAATAATGAAAATTCCTGCAAAGACTCAGGAACAGAACCCCTGTCTGTTAATGCAATTTGTCAATGCATCCATACGTTACAAAAACAAACATGGGATAAAGGTTTGGACAGCTCCTGTGAACTGATGAGACAAAGTTTTTTGGGAAATCATGGATACTTTGTCCTCTGGCACACTGGGGATTTAGATCTGTGCTACATCTACCCTGTAGGCACATTTTAACTGAAAACACATCTGAAATCCTACACCGTAGTCTACGCTGTAACCCGACATGCACCTCTCTAAGAATGTAACTACATGTCCCGTCGACATAGCCTGCACAAATATAAATGTGGGCAATGCATCACCACAAAGGGATGAAGGTTGGTTTGGTTAGCATATGGTTCAAAAGCCATGGTAGGGGTAAATTGCACATTCAGCATGTATTACAACAACACTGCTCTCTAGTCAAAGAGCTCAGCTACTGTTAAGTCCTGTCTGTGGTCCAAAACCCAATTGGGGCATTACAAATTGGAAAATATGACAATTTGTAATGTCATATTTGCTGCTAAAATCATACATCAAAAAACAATGGGACAGTGTTTTTCTTTCAAAGCGACAGCAAGTAGTTTCATAAGCTGTCTTGTTTCTTACTGTATGTGGTCTTTTTATTCACTGTATCAGGGAAAAATGACAACAGTCTTTTTTTTTGTGTGTTTTCAGTTTGGAAACACGCACAACAGTGAAGATGCGCAAGTGAGGGCATAGCTGACCAACCACAACAAACATCCAGAGTCCAGCAGTAACACAATGTACATACACACACTGGGCAGGCTGTCTGTACATTTTTAATTACGTGTGTTGGGTTTTAATCACAAATCTTTTTTGTGAGCAGATGTTTGCAAAACCAATAACATTTTCATCAATCTTTGAGCTAATTATAAAAGTTGATGTTTAGTACCATTGTGCCAAAGTACAGCCCCACAGAGGCACTAGAATAGCTAGTGCTAGTATTCAGCCATAGAAAGATTATTAGAGTGTAAAAAAACAGTGATTTGGTAAAAACTCACCTGATACATGGACTTATTTCACTAAGATGGGCGGGATAATGTTAAATTAATAGTTTACTACATTTTTGGACCTCTTGCTGCTACAAACACTAGTAACAATATAACAATAATACTTTCCTAAATAGGCTCCAGGAAAACTTTTCTTGTGCTCCTTTGTCGGTTTAGTTGTCCTCGTAATTTTAAAGCTAGCCACAGTGCGACGGCCCCGTAAACAGGACGACAGTCTGTCAATGAGCTGCTCCGTCAAAGCAGATGGGGGTTAAGTACTTTGCTGGAAGGTGAATGATGATGAAACTGTAGTTGCAGATAGTTTGTCATTTTCATCACCCTGTCCGCATTTTCACTATCAGTCCATGCACTTGAACTGAATGAGCCTGAGACCATTTGTCTTTAAGCATTTTTAACATGGTTGCTTTGGGTTGTCTCACTCAGAACTGGCTGCATTATGAAGTCGCAGTATTGACTTCAGTGTTCTCTTCAGGTTTAAATACACGTGTGTCGGGCTGTTTATTTTCAGCATCTTGCAACTACAGTCTTTTTGCCAAATTAGCTCCAGATTGATAACTACAATTTACTAAAAATAATTCCCTTGCTCTCAACACTAATTCCTTTCCTAACTAATTCCTCTTACCTCAGTCCATCTAATGGCGCTACTGCAGACGAGGTTAGAAAGGTCTTTTCAGGGCTACGGGGAGGGGGTGAAAGGGTGAAGAGTGGGGTGAGTCTGTGGCGCTTTGTTGCTGCACATTAATTGAATGGGCTTGGGTCCTGAATCCCTAATTAGGGACAATGGCTGTGACATGGGCAGTGCAGAAGCAGAGAGCTCTTCTGAGAGGTAAGTGGGGAATTGAAGGACAGCCACGGGAAAGCACCTCACGCTCTCATACAGCATCCTCCAAAAGCCTTAAGAGACTATTGTGCGAGTGTACAAGAGTGCACGCACACGCGTGAACAAGCAGACACACACACACACACCAGAACACACACACACACACACACAGATACAAATGAAAGAGAGGTAGAGTAGGGGATGGAAGCGAGATGGCGCTCCAGCAGCCTCTTTGCATCGCTTCCTTCTTCCAGCTCATTGACTGATGTCACAATAAGAGAGTGAGAGACGGGGGAGTGCATCATTTGTGGTTGGGGGTGGGGTGGGGAATGGGAGAATGACGTTAGAGCTGAAAAAAAAAAGAAAAAAGAAAGAAAATAAACATCTTACTAAGAAGCGTCAGACTGTGGCGGTGTGGATTGTTTGTGTAGGTTTTGCAGCACGTGCAACATGAAATAAATGTTTTCATGTGAGCATTTTGTTGACTAGTGGGTGTCTTTGCACCATATTTCAGCTTAGCAACGTCTTAGTACGTCTTCATGATGGACCATCAAAAAATCATTAAGAGAGTGCTGAATGACAGTTACGTACTAGTTCTGTTACATTAATTGATTTAGAAAGGCTCATTTCGATTCTTTTCAATTCTACCAGACATTTTCAGAGAATATTTTACTCAGAAATATTAAACTGGTGATTGGGGTTTGGTGTATTACTTAATGTCAGCAGCATATAAATCCTACTTCTGCAGCAGGTGTGATTTACACCTGAAAATCAGAGTAGAACAGTTGAAAACACAGCGTTGATGTACCTGCACTGCAACCCTAAACTTTTCTAGACATTGCTCAGAAAGACCTGTTTGTAAGAATGGAAATATTCAACTGAGGTAAATCAGCATTTGAACTGATTTTACCCTGCCCCTCTCTAGTGCAAAGTCTGAGTCATTTCCATTTGGGTTCAGGTGAGAACAAAGCAGGTAACTGTCTGTTGAATGAGTCAACCATGTCATGTGTCCTTTTCTTGCCCTGAGACCTGTCTGCTCTGCATGGGCTGCACCTTTATCAAACCTGACAAATTTAAAGAAAGTTAAATGTCAGTTTGCATATATACGTTTTAATTTGTGTTCGTGTTTGTGTTACATTCCTGCATTTTTATTGCTTAAAAGTGTAGCATGAAAAAAATCACATTGATATCAGATGTGATAAACTCTTCTTTTTTTTGTGTTAAAGGAGCTCAGCTGTGTATTTGATTATATTTGCATTTACAATAAACAACTTGAGGTAAAGCCTGGTAATAAAAGATTGTCTTAAGTCTACTGGTAGAGTGTCCTTTTATGTCCTTGGTTCTGAAGCTGTTTTTAAAAAATCTCTCAGGCTGAGGAACGTGCTTTTAGTCAAAGAGAAAGAAAAATAGGAATTAGAAAGCGTAACTTTAATATTAAGTAACGCTTAGCGTAACACTCGCCACTTTATGAATTTACGCAGCTCTAGATGTTCGACTTTACTGATTTGAGCTGTATTTACAAAATGCCTAAATACTTTCAATCAAATATTAGAGGGACCTCGCCCCGCTAACTCACCCATGTGATATCTGTACTGTCCTCTCCAAGTAACAACATGCTGGTATTTTAAAGTTTAGCAACCTCTAGTGGCATACACAAAGTGTAAGCAAAATGTTTTCTAGTGTCATCACCCTCACAGGGTCTGAACTTGTCAGCCTGCTAATGTAGAAAAGTTAACATGTCTTTAGCATCCTCCAGTAAATACAGACTACATTCCCATTTGTTAAATTTGTCTAACTCAAACAGATTTGCTGACCTCAGAAAAATTCCCTGAAATCATCTGACATGGCAGAGAGGCCAACTTCACACTAAGAGCTGATTATCCAGGCCAGTCTGAAGATTATGTGTAGAAACATCTTGAAACCATAATCCGCTGAGATTATATTTACCTTTGAAGGAGTTCCCGCCACATTATCTTGGTCAAGCAGTTTTCTTCCAGTGAGCCCTGGTACTATACTGCCCAGGGTAGCTAGCTCTTGTAGGAACTCCCAAGGCTCCCAACTGGTTCTGGGTGAGGGTCAGGCTAATTGCGATTCAGATGAGCCTTTTAAAGGTAAAATCTAAAAACCACGTACTCTTACCGAAAATAGATACTGTGCTCCCATCCTGTGTCAAAACCCTCTATCCACCAGGTGCATGACAATGAGACCATCTAGCCTGGAGTTCTGGGAGTGAGCTGCTGGCCCAAGTCTAGGAGTCCAAGTGTCTCAGGCTCTTGTTCACAACTGAGAGAAGAAAGGAGCGGGAGACTGATGGATGGATTGGTGCAGAGGGTGTGCTCAGGGAAAGCTGAGCGTCAAAGTAAGGCTGTTGATTTACCCATCCTTCTATGTTGTTGTCCTTCATTAGTACAGACTGTAGAAATAATGAGATCCAGATACAAATGACAGAAATAATCTTCCTCTGTTGGGTGTCTGGGCTATTCCTTAATGAAATGGAAGTTATTCAAAAGTGGATCGGAGTTGAGCCGCTAAACCTTCACAACCAACTGAGCCAACAGAGATGCTGTTGAGATGCAGACGTGTCTGGAGTATGTCCATCAGGGAGGGGACTGCAGGGAAGCCCCTCAACACACTGGAGAAATTATGTCTCTTGACTTGGGGAGTACCTCAAAGTGCTTCAAGTAGGAAGCTGGGGAGCGGCTATTTGGGCCATCTCGGCTCAGACTGCTGCCACAGTGACCCAGGCCCTGATAAGTGGCATAAAATGGGCACTGACTTTGTTAAATCTCTATTCCAGAGCTTTACAAAATCTGACAAGCTACCTTAAGTGGTGTCACATGAGCTGGCTTTGATTGTAGCAGAACACAATGCATTTGAAAAGAAAATCTTGCTGTGCAGTTAAAAAAAGACATTGGTTGTTCCATGTCTGTAGTTGATGGAAGAGGCATAAGCCACAGCTTCTACAATGCAACCATATCATCCCCTCACACTGTTGAGCTGAATAAGAATAAAAGCGAGATAACTAAAAGAGAAGATGTCTCTGTTTCTGCTGGTTTCTAGAACTTTGCCTGTGCCAAAAAATGAACTGAGCAAAATGCAGTGTGTTGAATTTGAAAAGATGAGTGTCATTAGCTTTTAGTTTCATTAACACAAAACGTTCACCTCAATTCCCTTTGTAGTTTCTAGGTGTTCCTCCAAACATCTTAACCTGTACTCATTCTGACTCTGCTAAATACTGCTGTTTTAACATCTTAGTCTCCTTTCCTGCCAGTCCCGCTTGTCTATTGCACTTGCACTTGGACTACAATCAGGTGACTTCAGTTCATGTACCAGATGAGCAAAATAATGGCAGTCTGCAGCATGAATATCGACATCACTTTTTTTTTTATTGCACAAAAGGACCAGAGTGGGATGGTAAAGTGCAAACTGCATCCAGGAGAGAAACAACTGCATTATAATGCTAACACAACTCTAGCTCTTTGCAAGCAGCTGCACAGACAGCATGCTAACCTAAACTAGGCAAAAACCCTAAATTATGTTAAAGTTGAGCAAATGCCGACCCCAGCCTATCGCTAAATTCTGATAAATTCCCATCCCTAGTTGGAAGTGGTTTCTGTCATTTGCTGTGAAATTGATTGCTAAGCCCCAGTCACGCAAGCCTAGAGACCAGTTAGCAACACCCCTCCGCCCCCAAGCCCAAGGTTACTAGCAAATTATCGGATTAAAATTAAAACCAGGTTGTTGGGGGTTTTTTTGGTGTTTTTTTTTTATGGCTTGAGGCATTGAACTTTATAATTGTATTTCCTTTTATGTCACTTTCTCCTGTAATTTGCATCAAATTTTATGCAAAAATGCTTAACCCTTCTTGGAACTTATTGGAAAGTTAACACATTTCCTGTCTCACCTTCAGCATGTGTTGCTTGCTGTTGTTAAGTGATTGCAAAGAGGGATACATTGTTGCACTCAAAACCTCTTTGCTATTGCTTTGGCTGCTAGCAGATTGTTGCTAACTCGCTAACTGCTCGCTAAGCATTTATAAAATACCACTCAGTTAGGTAGCAAGTGCTTCCAGAGAAGTCAACAACCAAAGCAATATCAAGGAGGTTTTTGGTTTAGCACCCTCTTTGGGACAACCGCTCGCCAATCAGTCAAGGAATACAAAATTTCTTTAGCTAGTCGAGGTGGCCTGGGGATTGCTGCTGGTTCTATAGTTCTGTGTTATTGACATCTAATACAGAGTTGATTAAAAGAACAGATTTACCTTTTCGGCTCCCTGTACTGCATCTCAAAACACCATTTCAAAACATACCTTGTAGATATTTCTCCACAAAGTGTATTCCTGACAGTAGTATCTGATGATATGAGATGACAACATGTTGCACATTTTTAAGGTTCTAAACAAATCACATGAACTTAGGCTACTAAAAAAAATTCCATCTGAAGCCCTCTGAGGACCACAACAAAACAAACTGTTTATTTCTTTACAGTAGTGGAAAAGTTAACTTGAGTGTAATGTGTGGACTGCTAGACAACAACACCCACTGTGCGCTGTAATAAAAAAATGGGAGACATTTAAACACCCGTCCAAACACATTCAAGACTCTAGTGATGTGTCGCAAACGAAGCGGCTCTTAGAGCCGGATCTTTGACGTGAACGACGCGAGCCGGCTCCTTATCGCGAGCCGTGGGGTTTTTTTTCTTTTCTTTCTCTCACCCTCTCTCTCGCACTTTTTTTCCGCTTCACTCCGCATGTGAGCCTTGTGCTTTGCGCTGGGCAGAGGGAGGAGGGCGGTAGTTACACATGCAGTAGCGTAGGAACAGAGTGGGAGGGAGAGAGAGAGAGCCAGGGACAACAACGTCACATTAGAAAGGTATAGTAATCATCCACAACTATTTTCAGTTGCGGATGATAAAGGATTCAGAAAGTTTATTCATGCAGGCCCATATGACAGAGAATATGCATCTTCTTTTTGTTTTCATATTTTAATTTATATTTAATTGTGTTGTGGTTTGCAGTGTTTTGTGTTGTTTCATTTTAAATTTGTTTAAAAGGAAAAAACTGAACATTTAAATAGTTAAAAGTTGAACTGTGACTAGTTGGTTTTTGTATTATATGATTTATTTATTACATTTTATGTGGAGTGAATAAATAAAAGTATATTTACGGTGGCCCCAAGAGACAAAGCACGTACAAACTTCAAAACACGTCCAAAAGACAACAGAAGTGCTCCAGAATGCTAGGTGCAGTGTTGAGCTTTTGTTACCTAGAGGCTACACAAGCCAGCAAGTACCAACGACCGGATTTGGTGTGTGATAGTAACAGGTAAATGAACATTTTTCTTTTAATTATTTGAATATATATGAGTGCTTGTGTATAAATACACAAGCAATAAACATATGCTTTCAATTGTGTAATTTAAGTGATCTAGGTAGCTCTGTTTTGGAAGTTCAGTTAACGCTAGAAATGTGTTTTGGAGTTTGTACGTGCTTTGTCTCTAGGGGCAACCACATATATTTATATATAAACATATATAAATAAAACCACTTTTTTTTTACATTAGTAATTCCTTTTGTGCATAATTTTATATTATTGTTAATAATAAATTAATTAAAGCAACAAAAAAACCTGAAGAGCCAGTTCAGAGCCAAGCCGAAAGAGCCGGTTCTCTAAAAAGAGTCGGAAATCCCATCACTACAAGACTCCCAGCAGCTGGTTTGCCCGGTCAGTCAATACCCTCCCTGATACTCTCTATCGTCGTCCAGGTGTGTAATGAAGATCAGCAGCAGAAGTGAGGATCTAGGCATGTGTGAATACATTTGTGTCCTACAGAGACACAGCTGGATACTTTAGGCCAAGTGTGTCAGCCAGCCGAACAACCTTCCAGGCTGTTCGGCTCCCTCTTCAACTCTTCTCCCCTGTCGCCCTCCCTTCCTTCCTTCCTACGGGTCTCATTATGAGAGGGAGAAAGCGCACAGATACCCTCTCCTCCCCCAACTCCTACTGCACCACACCACAGTGTGAGAGAGAGAGAGAGAGAGAGGTGGGGAAAACAACCACAGAAAAAACGAGTCAGGTGCTAAATGTGAACGTGGATTAGTTTCTATGCCAACGGCAGGAGGACGCACTCACGCAGCCAGCCAGCTAGGGTCCCTGCAAGACACTTGTTTTTGTCCCTCTTGTTTTCTCTCCTCGCCTGCCCTCCCTTCCCGCTCCCTTCTCTTCCTCTCTCTCTCTATCAGTGGGGGAGATAAGACCGGGCCCCGTGACTGGTATTAAACCTTATCTCTCCAGCTGGGGCTAAGGCCTGCTGGATTTGGCTACACAAGTGCTCCAGTTCAGCTCAAACATGCCTTTTTTTAATGGCCACCCATTAGCGTCACTTGTCACCAGGAAGCTTTATATGGCTCCAAATGGATCTGAGTTTTTTGCGTCTGTGTGTGTCCATCCTGCACATGCACAAGTCCTAGAATAGATACGCAATCTATATTTGAACTTTTATAAGCAGGTAAAAAATATTTTAATTGACTGATGACTTTTTACTATTCCGTTCACATCTCCTTCCCACTGGCGCTACATTCACGTTTCCTTTGTGTGATATTTCCTCCTGATGGTGCTGTCCCTCTCTCTGTAAGGGTTGAGAGAGAGAGGGAGAGTGAGAGACTAAGTGGGTGGAAGGGAGGGAGGGAGGAAGAAGAAGAGCGACAGACAGGAGAGAGGAGATAGACGGGGGAAAAGAGAGACAGAGGCACAGAAAGCTAGGGGAAAAGACAGGAGAAAGGAGACAGGAGAGAGAGAGGAGGTGGGGAGGTGGAGGAAGGTACACACACACACACACACACACACACACACACACACACACACAGGCATGGAATCAGGCAGGAAGGGGTTAAGGTGAAAACAATAACAAGGGGAGCAGGGAGCGTGCGTCTATGTGCGGCTCCCTGGAAGTGTCAGGCTCTCTGTTCATTGACAGTGTCGTGCACCCGCCGCCCTGAGAGCGCCGGCAGCCTCACAAAGACAGACAGCTCGAATTAATCCCACGGGGGGAGTGCGTGACAGTTTGGCAGAGCGGAGAATTGAAAGGGAGGAGGATGCCGAGAATGGGGAAGGCGCGAGCATTTGTCAAATCATAATTAAATGATGAATCACTATTCCGTTATTAACGATATGCCCACCCGAACCTCCCTTGTTAGGAAAAAAAAGAAAGAAAAAAAGATGGAAATGGAGAAATGAACGACCAACAGCACTGTGGCCGCTGAAAAACAGACGATTTATTGCCAGCTCTGCTTGTTTTGTAGGTTTGCGGTCGCTGGTTTGCTGATGGTTGTCAGTGATGTTGACGCAGGCTTTTCTGCACTGAAATCAATACAGTTTGAAACCATACGCAACCAAACGTCGAGAGCATTTTTACAGTCATGCATAAATGCTACAGATGTTATTTTATTACTACATGCTGAAGGAAGCATTTCTGACCTATGTGACGTCTAATGGAACAAACTGGGGTATTATTGACTGCTTTTCACATCCATGCATTATCAGGCTAGGACATTAAAAACAGTCTATGATTTAATTCTGTTCAGTCTCATTTCTCTTTTATGTTCATATAAAAGACCAGCATCATGGTTAATGAGGAGTTCAGTGACTGTGAAACATGTTGAATCTTACCTTCTGTTGCATGGTGGACTTTTTGGCAAGTCCTCTGGACTTTAAATGGACTGGGTCTGGTTGCATAATGCTTTTCTCCTTTATTCATCCAGACAAAGGGCTTTCTTACTTCAAGCATTCACACAAACATGTACCTCAGGACTAGAGGACCTAGAGGATCAAACCACTACACTGAAAAAAATAATCAGTGGTATAAACGTAAAAAAATTATTGTAATCGGTTGCACGAAATTAAGTTATGTTTGGTTAACCTTAGT
The DNA here is from genome assembly GCF_041146795.1 of Maylandia zebra. Classification (NCBI taxonomy): domain Eukaryota; kingdom Metazoa; phylum Chordata; class Actinopteri; order Cichliformes; family Cichlidae; genus Maylandia; species Maylandia zebra. The sequence goes on along the minus strand of NC_135172.1, from coordinate 22,015,564 downwards.
TTTTTATGTTATACCTGCACACATTTTTCTGGTAACACAAACATGACTTTTTTATGTTGTTGTTATGTTTTTCATTCCGGTCAAATATTTATAGAAACCACTTGTTTATCAGACATGAACTTTTTGTGTTAATTGTATTGGACTACTATGTGTTATATTGACAAGATTATTTTATGGTAAGCTTATTTTATTTTATAACAAATTTCTAATATATAATATATAATATAATATAGTATATAATTGAGTGTTCAATAAATAAAACTAAATTAAGGCTGATCTTACTGTATGTACTGTACACTTTCTCTTCAATCAAAGAAATAAGCAAAACATTTTTGAACAATGACCTGTATTTTTGAAAATACTACACAGTTGTAACAATGGACTTTCAATTCAGGCTTCCAAAATATACATGAGTCATATTTGTACAATGCATCTCTTGAAAAACATTCCATAACATTCCTCAAAGTTATCTGCTGTAACCTGAATTCAACATTGTGGGGCCTTATGACATCGCGCTTATGTAAAAAATAGTTTTTTAAATGTAAGAGCCATAAGGTAATATGGCAACAGGGGTGTAATTATTAAAATGACACAAAGAAGAGACTTAAAATAACATTATAACCCACAGGCACACAACCAAGAGACCTAAACTGATTAGTATTGGCTTGCTTCTATCACTAAACATCACAATCACTAATACTAGACAATGCAATCTGTTTGTAGTGGTGCACCTTGGGAAAAAAATTGCAAACTGGTGAAATTGGTGCAAGGCACCATTTCCATTGAGAAAAATGGACATTCAAAGTTTGAATTTTTTTTTAAAAGAGTCATGGCTTGAAAAGTGAAAACTGCAGTAATAAAGGCCCCAAGTTGAAAAGTGCCAGAAAAATAAGTTTCACTATGTCCTGCAACTTTACCAGTGCTGGCTTAAAAGAAAGGATGGTACATATTTGAAGAGGTAAACATGTTGTTCCCACATCATAACTGGAAAACTGTTCAATCGTACAGTCTGGTCCTGAAAACCTGGGCCTTCTTTGAAAGGCTGTTCCTTTTGAGCTCCATAACCAGTTTCTATAATACCTCGAAGGTATACTTTTCCAGTGGGTAGGTGAGGTTCAAAGTGTACATTAGTCCAAACAGCATTGCAGCTGCTAGGGTATAGTTATCCAAATCCTGCCAGACTCTCTGGCCTTCAAGGACTATCCCGATGTCCTCAGGGCTGCCATTGGCATCTCTTGACTTTATGATGTAAATTCCCATGGTTGTTTCCTTATTAGATCGTTGGATAATGGCTTCATCTGTGGCCTAGAAAATGCAGAATTCCAAAATTTAATTAAACAGAACACTGGTCAAAGAACATTATACCAAATCTTATTTTAATCTGTGTCACTATTCCAAAAAATGTTAACATTAACACATTAGGTGAACAAAAATGGATTCATTACAGCATGTGATTTGAGTCCTCAGAATGCTTAAAAAGGTAATGAAGTGAAATCTCCATGCAAAGAAGCAGAATACTGTCAGAGCAGAGGTGTTCAACTATCAACTCCACACATAGAAAAATGCAGGTAAAAGAAAAAGAAAAAAAACGCACCCATGGTAAATTGTGAAAATCCCAGGTGATTTTCGACATACTCCTGGCATAGAGTGACAAGCAGCATTTTGTTAAAATTATTATTTTCCCTAAAGTGTATACACAAATTAATTTTTTTCTTACGTGGGCCGTGGGCTCCAGAATGTTCTGAAGTCTTCTTCCTATTTGTCCTCCTCGCCTTTTGAAGACCTTTATTAGTTTGTCAGATAGCACATCTATCTGCGAGAGTAATCTGGACTGCAGTGGCATGGTGGTAATGCGCTTAAACTCTGCATTTATCTAAAAAGAGAAGTTGTCACATAAAAATGCTGTCAAAATCTCAAATCTCACAAGGTTACATCCACACAAAGTTATATTACTATTTATTAGCTATGGGTCCCATGTTGCTGAGCAGTTCCATAGTTGCCCTTACTTCCAAACCACCCAAAGCCTGTTTGCAACCACAGCAGTTGCCTCCTTCTGGCCATTTTGCAGTTCTGCCAAATGACCCAGAAACGACATCTATTATTGTCATATACACATCAAGGTCTTTCATTAATACTTAGTTAAATTAGTTAATTTGACCTTTCCAGAAAATTTACCTTACAGAATGTGAGATAAGATATGCAAATCTTCACTAGTAAATAAAATAATGTTATTAAAACCTTAACAGTAACACCTCTACATAACAGCGCTAGACAATTGTTCTGAAGCAACACCAATCTGCCCTTCAGCAGGGATAAGCACCATATATCGATACAGAAAAAATAAATTTAACATATTTATATTGTCATTATTTTTTATCTCTTTAAGCCCTCCTCTCAGTCTCTCTATAAATCAGTTAAAATAATTTGTTGGGTTTTTGTGTGTCTTTAACATGTTATCAGTAGATTACATTCACTGCCCCAGAACATGAAATAAAGCCCCACGTCATGCACTTCCTCTCCTAATGAGTACTGCATAGGTGTCATGCCCTAAATAAACCGACTTTAGTGAAGACACCCCCCCCCCCCCCAACACACACAGAGCCCACCCCATGGCAAACTAGCTTATTTAACTGTATAACTAAAACATTTTAGGTACAACCAGTTAACTAAATGGACACGAGTTTGTTAGTCTGTATTCACTGAGAAAAAACAAGCGGATGTGACTGGGCACACACTGAAAAAAAGCTAATGCACATAATATTGTCTCGCAGCTTAAGCTAGCATTATCGTTAGTTAACTTAAGGAATGACTTGTTTTTTACATTATGTTGCTCAACAGCAATTCATGAGAAAAACTTCCCCATCTAATGGATGTTCTCTTCGTTTCCTCTCAAACATGTAGTTTTCAGTTTACCTTGACAAAGTAAAGCTCAGCACCAAACGTAAACGAAGCGAAGACAAAAAATGGCGGACCGCCACAGTGAATTTTCCCTCGCAAAACACACCCTGGGGGTGGAGTTTCAACAGAAAACATAACTATTTTCTGTTATTTTGATATGATTGGTTTTAAAAGACTGAACATCCTTCTAAAACAAGTGAAAGGCGTGAGACTTAATTATGTTTAGACCAAAAATATAAATGATTCATGTTGGATATATTTACTGTATTTTTACTAATTTAACAACCTCATCATTGCATTAGTTGCTTTATGCTATAGCATTACGCTTACATTAGCTTGAAGCTCAAGGTCGTCATTTTATTTAATTTCTTTTTCTGGGCTTACAAACAGGACACACAACATTTAGATAACCGTTACACTGAATCTTGGGTCTGTGTTGAGTCTTCCAGCTGCTGACTACAGAAGCTAGATTGACCTTTCAGCATGTTTATAGCGGCTGTGGCTATGTGCTGGTAATGTTACCGTGTGTGAGCAGTCACATTGGCAGCAGACATGTTTCAACAAACTAGTCATATCCCAGCCCTACATTAGCTTGTTTAATGGTTAAGACACTGCAGGTACCACCACTTACTACAGACACCGATGCAAGTTTGTAATAGTCTGTTAATTTAGACTGAAAGAATATAGAAACAATATTAACTCACATTATATATGTTAATTACTAATTTGCTTATCGCATAATTTCGGTTACCATTAGCTAACTGGAGCCTAACATTGGCCTTTCATGGTTTTCGATAAACAGCCCACATACCTGTAAAATAACAACACCCAGTAAAAGTCCACATATATAAAGGGTCTACACTCGTTCTCACTGGTGTGTTAGCTTTAAAATCTTATTTACCTTCAAGTGTAAAACTCCAGATGGTAGTAGATTTTCCAAAGCGAGAGACAAAAATGGCGGACAGTGCAGCCGATTTTTCCTTTCCAGGGGGCGGAGCTTGAGGATAAAACACGACTAACTTGTTTCTTTTCAACATGATTTGTTCTAAAAGAATCAATATTCTTAAAGAATATGTGAAAATTAAAAGACAAAAATATGTTTAGATGTGAAATTTAAATTAGTCATGCTGGATATATGAAGTAATTCTATGCAAATTCAACAACCACCCTATTGCATTTTTTTCAGTGTAGAGGACATGCTCTTCCTGCCGAGCCCAAACCACCTACGTAATAGCAAATTAATTTTGGCGAATTCTACTTCAGAGTGATAGGAGCACTGACACTCAAGGTAAAAAAAAAACAACGCTTGGCTGCCAGAAGCCAGTTATCCCTGTGGTAAGTTTTCTGACATCTCCTGCTTTAAACCCAAAAAGTCAGAAGGATTGCGAGGCCCTTCTTTCATGGTCTGTAGTCATACTGAAAACCAAGATCAAGCCAGCTTTTGCCCTTCTGCTCCACTGGAGATTTCTGTCCTTGCTGAGCACACCTTAGGACACCTGCAGGTGTATCGCTCCAGCCAAGCTCCCCCACCTGTCTTGTCCACCAGGTGCAGAGTCACCCCCCCGGCGAGTATCGGCACTTGACACCAGAAGCAAGAGTCTGCTCGATGCTGGGCTCCCCACATCACTGAGTAAAAGCAAAAAGTTGCACTAAGGTTTAGAACAGGGCCGTGCAGAGACCTTTAGAGGGGCAGATGCATGGGAGAAAAAAAAGATTTCCAATTGTTTGCATTCTGCAGACATAACAAAAAGTCACAGGCAATTAAAAAGGAACAGGCAGAGCCATGGTACAGAAGGCAAACAAGCCCAAAACTAGCAAAACAACAACAGCTGGAGAGCTACTGTCTACAGTTTAGCCTGCATGATTTTGAAGGTGATGCTGTGTAACACAAATACACCAGCATGTGACTGACACAGGTCCCAAAAACTATACTCTGAGCTCAGCATGGTGCACACAGTAATTTATTACATGGTATAAAGTAATCAATAATGCTGCAGTGTGTTTACGTTTGCATTCAGTTTTTCATCTGCTTTGCAAGCTATGAAGAAATTAGGCTAAAGGTCATCACGTGAGGCAAACTGGCTAAATATAGGTAGCCCCTTTCTTTTCTTACAGCTAGATTATTTTTGATTGTTAAATTGTTTTTTTTAAAAGAAGGATCACATGTATAAAATAGCCTTGGTAAAAAAAAATGTCCTTCAAAGCTCAGGAAATCTAAAGCAGAATGAAAAGCCAGTACTCTGGAAAGCCTTGAAATGAACTTTTCTTTGTTTGTTTTTTAGTAACCTTGTGTAAAAAAACCATCATGGCTGCCCATCAAACTAATAATTCTTGATGACAAAGTTAAGTTAGTTTCTGAACAAAATCACCAACACTAAAATCTCTCATGTACTAAACAATCAGATCGTTCGCTGTGGCAGTAAGAGTCAGGCTCGGTCATCGTATTATCAATTCTTGAGATGCGTTAAAAGTTTCGTACTTTAACTTGAATTCATTTAAGCTGCTTTTGGGGACTGATCGGAACATCCATCTGTCACTGGATATATAATATGATGTGCTGCTGGAAATCGAATGTGCAGTTACTGCTCAAGCGCTTTGTGCCAAAGCACACAAACATTTTTTTTTTAATTTCTTAGACTGAAGAGCAGATGTAGTGAACCAAAGTTTAAGTTATAAAATCAAACTTGTTGTAATACACAGATCAGTGTTTTCTGGTTCAGACATTTCTACTGTTTTTGTTTCCTTTGTTTGTTTCATTCTTTTGTTTTTGCGGTGTTCTGTTTCATTTTGTATTCAACCTTTTCAAGGACATATATGAAAAGATTTTTTTAGATTAATTGTTTGGAAATCAATATTATTTTATTTATTTATTCTGATTTGCAGATTCTGAGGTCGGGGTTTGTTGTGCAGCATCTATTATATTGTGTTAAATCTGTATATTTACATTTCCATTTGTTTTCACTACTACATATTGGTTTAATATTGTTATGCTTGGATAATCACAGTAAAGAGTCTTGAATCTTGAATCTTCCAGCATGAAGTTTTTTACAGAGTAAACTGCTGGATTTGGAGACTGAAATGTCAAATTTTCATACAGTGATTTACTGCAGCTGGAGGGTAATAGCAGGCTACTTAAAACCAAATCATATTTGTTCAGTTTTTAAAGGCTACCAAGTTGCAATCAAACCTCAGCACTGCTGCACACGTGTGCTGTAAAAATCACTTTTATTTGAAAAGTACTCACTGATGGCCGCCTGCTGTCAGCTGGACTTGGACCTGGATGTTGACTGGCTGCTAGATGAGTGCTGGAAGAAAGAACTGGACTAAATAATACTTAACACTAGCATTTTTAAATGAGCAAACGGCTGCTTAAACCTTTGTCAGGCATGGAAACATGAACTATATGGACAAAAGTGTTGTGCCACAACTCATAATTTTTGAATTCAGGTGTTTTCACTCCCACAGCTTTATAAAAATCAGGCACCCAGCCATGTAGTCTGCCTTTCCAAACATGTGTGAAAGAAGGGGTCGTTCTAAAGAGCTCACTGAGTTCAAGCGTGGTTCTGTAAAAGAATGGCACCATTGAAAAAAGTCAGTGTGAGCCGTTTCTTCTGTTGTAGATATTTCACAGTGGCTAAGTTGGTATTACTCCAAAGTGGAAGTGTTTAGCAAACACACACATACAACTTACCAGCGCTCTGCTTGCTCAGTAACTGCAGCGATCCAAACCTCTCCTGGCATTAACATCAGCACAAAAACTAAGCGCCAGGAGCTTCATGTAGGTGTAATGTGTAGGTAACCACGCTTAATCTGTATCATGACGATGAAAGATAAAAAAAAAAATCCATGAAACTAAAAAAGTTACACTGTACAATTGAAATTTTATACAGGGTGTATCAAAAAGAATAATTCAATTTCAAAGTGTTCACTGTTAACGATTGAAACGCGTGCTGTTAGAAACAGGGCACTGGGGGCCTTCATGTGGTTGCCTGTATGTAGCATAACAATGGCAGAGGCTGCAGTGACCCCAGATTTTTTTTTAATACAACCTGTATTTTCAAGTATTTTAATAATGACGGGTAGAGGTTACAATGCTCCACAGCTCATTCTATTTATATGAATTAGAAATTAGTCAGAAGCTTGAATCAATAATAGGGGCTTTTTTTAAGCTACGGCTGTAAATATAAGCACCTCCACAACAAACATGCTTTGTATATAACATGGAGATGCCTGGATCTGGTTGTATGATATGTTAGTCAAGTGGATTCTTTGCTGCAGTTCCTCACTTATTGCTGCATAAAAATCCATCTGGAGTCCTGTGAATCATGTAATGTGAATGTTTTAAAAATGTTACAATTGTCATGTTCATTCATAATTTTAGAAAAATTCCTGCAACCCCAAATCCCTAAATCTACTAGAGATATGGCAGCAGTTATTTTACTATTGCTTTCACACAAGGTGACTCTTTTCAACACATAATAATGTGAGACTTGTTTCCCAAGGTCACACATACATGCCTTCACAGCCTGCATGGACCCCTGACTTTACGCTGGCTTATACAAAGTCATAGGCCAGCTGTACGTGCATGTACATTTAAAAATTCTGTATATCGGTTCTTCTTTGCTCCTGATGTACGATCGCGCACCTCACTTTTTCTTTTTAGTTGAAAAGTGAAAATGTAAAGTAAAATGTAAAATGTTGTAAAGGAAAATACCTTTGTTCAAATAAATAGAAATAGTAAAATAAAATTAAAAAAGCATTCAATGTGGAAAAGCTTTGCTCTCCTGATCATGTTAGAGCCGTTGGCATGTCTGATAACTCACTGAGCTTATTTGCAGCTGTTGTGTACATCTGATACCAGAAGCTTGTGTAGAAATGATTTCCAATATCTGTCTGCATGGCAATCAATATCTGAAGAGGAGGGTGATTCTTGTTGCACATGCTGTTAAACCCACGGATTAGCATTTTACATGGACAACTTTAAACTCTGACCCTTAATGATTATATATATTTTATTTTTAGCTGATTATTAATGTTTTTGCTATGTCTCGTCAGTACGTGCTATATTGTCAGCTTGTGTTAGATTCTTAATGCCGTAATATCTACGGTTGATAATAACATCAAAAACAAAAACAGATATAAGTGCCACCTTATGCAAACCTTAACACTGGCTATAAGAGCTCTGCTGGATGGATGAGATGCCATTTCTCAGAAGATATTCCCTCATTTGGTGTTGATGGAAAAGTGGAATGCTGTCTGACATGGCAGCCCAAAATCTGCTGGGGCTCTGGTTGGTTTCAGATTTTGCAATTAAGAAGCAAACACCATATGATTCCCTTCTTGTACGCAGCTGTTAGACTGAAAGTCTGGGTATTCTCACTGTGTTGTAAAACTGAAACAGTACTTCAAAACAACTGGACAATACATTTAGAAGTTTTCATCTGCGATAGGTTTTTGTTTTTAGTGTCCATGCAATTGCATGCAACACATAAGCACGACTGTCCTGCTGTATCTATGAAACATTCAAAACCATGCTGTATAGATGTATGGGTGATGCCACCCATTTGGTTTCTGAAGTTCTGTTTCGAAGCTACTTTTTCTACTGTCTGCAGTTTGGTTGCAAAAAATGGGTATAAGGAGGAAGGGCGGGTTTGACTGTGAAACAGCAAACTCATTGGCTAATGGTTTGTTAGCCAATGAGCATGCGGTTAGTTACCAAGATTTACAAAACTGAATTCACCTTTTATTCAGTGTGACCCAAAGCAAGTGACTGAGCCCATAAACTCAGAAGGTAGGTGTTAACAGAGGCCGAGATGGAAAGCAGTTTTCCTATAGATTTTTTACAGGATCGGAAACCTTCCACTATCGCCATCTGGTGGCCTTCAGACAGAATGTGAATTTTTTGGCACTTCTGCATTGGCTTCAGGAGCTACATCCATGTTTTTACAGTCTTTGTTTAAAACTGTAGCCTCATACATTTTTAGCTCATCTGGCCAAAGGACCGACGAGCTAACGTGATGGCGTTGTCTGTCACAAAGATCACTACTTCAGCTAGAGCATAGGTGTCAAACTCTGGCCCGCGGGCCAAATTTGGCCCGCAGCCTAATTACATTTGGCCCGCGAAGCCATACCAAATTACTATTAGAGCTGGCCTACTAGTATTATACAGCTAATATATATATTGTTTAGTATTAAGCTTTGCTTGTTCCATATTCAGTTTTCCAGCAAAACTTATTTGAGTCCATAAGAAAAGATTCATTCTTATATCTGGAGGAAGATTTTTTTTTTCAATAAATATTAACGTTAGCCCGCGACTTTGTTCCAGTTTTAAATTTCGGCCCACTGTGTATTTGAGTTTGACACCCCTGAGCTAGAGCAACTGAGATCAGTTTGTGCTACACGTGACAGTTTGTGAGCCTTCATGACTTGTAATTGGTTTTTACTGTTATTAGCAGTGTTGGGGAGTAACGGAATACATATACCGCCGTTACGTATTTAAAATACAGAATATGAGTAACTGTATTCCGTTACAGTTACCGTTTAAAAAGGTGGTATTCAGAATACAGTTACTTTGTTGAAATTAATGGATTACACTGCGGTACTTTCCTGTTTCATATTGTCGCGGGTCAGGACTGTTTGGGTTTTGTTTGACAGCTACGTTCTGTTGTTCCAGGCGGCAGCGTTACGGTTGCCATGGTTACAGGGCGACGCTCTCTCTCTCTCTCTGCGACTGTGTGTTTCCTGACTGGTGAGAGAGCGCCTTTTTGTTGTTGTTGTTGTGCTAAGCTAACAGGCAGAATGCTACAAGCATAGCTCTAAAGAATGTTGCATCATGGGCAGTGTAGTCCGTGTTGCAGGGAGAATGGACTGCCATACACGTTATGGGTCTGTGAGCGCGAGGAGGGAGAAAAAGGCGAGTGGAAAGGTACGAGTTGTCGTCGAGGAAAAACGGGAGCTGGAAGCATGTAAATATAATAATAACCACTGCAGCCAAGAAGAGTGCCTGACGAGCCCAGTTGTAAGTAAGCTATTAAGACTCGACTGTACACCGTGTTCGTGTTTTCCTCCGAAAACAATAAGTTCCGTTGGAGCAGTCTTTCAACGCCTCTCTCTGTCTCTCGCAAGAAAAGTTGACCCACACAACAAAGTAAAGCTAGTTTTCGGCTACGAGCCGACAGGGACCCCGACGTATTAGCCAGAGGTCCCTTTACTACAGTTCGGAGTCGCGGACCTTCAGTAATAGTAATAAATCACACAGCAATAGTACATTCACGTTGTTGTAAAAAGCATGATAATATATTAAGTAATCCAAAGTATTCAGGATACGTTACTGTCATTGAGTAACGTAACGGAATACGTTACAGAATACATTTTGGGGCATGTATTCTGTATTCTGTAATGGAATACATTTTAAAAGTAACCTTCCCAACACTGGTTATTAGTTTGTGCAACACCGCCAACTGATGACAACAATACACACCCCTTCCTACCTGTACTTCATGCATGACAATAACCAGTGGATTATGATCAGTCATAATGAGCTACTGTGTCATCGTAGTCCTGGTCCAAAAACTCCCCAAAATTTCAGTGACTCGTCATGTACAAATTATAATCTGTTTGAATTACTGCCATACAAGTCAAAAAAAGAAAAAAGAAAAATAGAGGAGAAACTGACTAAAGAACAGTTTCTGCCCCACGGCTACTAAAGAATTAAACACTTTAAATTGTTTTTAATTATTCCTGATGGGAACAGTGCAAAATCATAGATGCAGGGATGGTGTGCACATTTAGTTTTGTTTAGCTTGATTTATTTTTCCCTTTATTTATGGTATATATCTATATATACATATATATACATATATATATATATATATATATATATATATATATATATATATATATATATATATATTATTTATATCCTTTTTAACAAGTAGTAAAGTGTTGCTCTGAATTTCATTGCGTTTGTATTGTATGAAGATGTTAGTAAAAGTATCACTCAGTAGTCTATGAAACATCTCACAGTCAAATTTGAAAATGAAAGTAAGTTTATAAAAATAACAAATCCTCATTATCATGCATGCACTGTAGCCTATGTGTTTGAATGTTTCAAATATCGCTCTTAACATTTATAATACATGCAGTAATGCATATTAATATGACGCCCCGTGCACACTACCTTACAGTAAGCCTCGCAGTAAAGTAAGATAGATCTTACATTTTTCCAGTGTAGCACACTGAATCATTGGTATCCCATCAGGATATCAAAGAATAAAGAAAATGTATATACAGTGACCTCTCCTTCTAATGGGACAAGTGGACCCAAATCATACCAACAAAATAAGAAAACCATGAGATCCCCTCACTGCAGGTTCAAGTGTTCTGGTTTTCCTTTAATTTGTCACCAGCCCGCATGTAACAGTTGATTCTACTGATGCATTTATGTCTATAGTGGCGGTAGCTTCGAGCGTGTGCACGGGTGATAGATGACCTGCCATGCTTCTCCGTGCTCTCTGCTTTATGACAGTTACGGACCTCCAGATAAGATAAACCTGGCTGTGAAAACCACAACAAAGGGCCTGCTGCATATTCCCCTTCTAAACACAGGCAGAGATATGGGCTTCTTACCGGCTAGATGCCGACTTTCACAAAATCACTTCACTGTGTTTCTGTGTGGGTGGGAAAACGTGCCAATGCATTTTATTGTTTTTAGGCCTTCTTGGTGAAAACATCAGTTTGTGAACCGTTTTTTGGGCAACTAAAACCACATATTCTTCTTCTCTGAACAAGGTGTAAAGATTTGTGTGTTTCAGATTTACAAGAACGTTCACGTTAAAAAACAAAAACAAAGTATAAAAGCATATATAAAAGACACAAGTCTCTTCAGGGTAACCACAAACTCTCCAACATAGTATGCACCTTCAGAAACCGTTGCTATACTTTTTCCACGGTGAGCCTCTTCACAAGTTATTATAACATAAGAGCGCCTTGCAGGGAGGAGCGTCGTAGGAAACTATTTTCCCCTCACGCCGTATAAACTGTCTCTTTCCTGCAGTGTAAGGAACAGGAGTAGAAATCCTGGAAGCTCAGAGAGGAAGTCGAAGCAATTAAAGAGCCATTAGCAGCACCTCTCTGAAAAAGCCATTAATCAAGAAGCAGCAGTGCTGCTCACAATGGCAAGCACAATGTACACCAAGGAGAATGAACGACGGATGATTAAATGAAAGATATCTCTATTTGTAAAGTGTCTCTCTTTGCGAGATACATGTGCAGCACTATAAAGACAGGTACTATTTATGTGGAGAATGAAATCTGAGGACGAGCACTCGCCCTGCTGTACATTTGAACAAATAGCTCAAGCCTACTTTGCTAAAGCATTGATCGGGATATAAGGTCTAAATACAAAAAGATAACATGAAACTGAGTCTTTCTGCTTCTAAACTGTATTCAAGACGTTTAAAAGTCACCACTTTCCTATTTAAAGAATATTTTTCATATTTGATGAATATAGTAACATTATATTTTTTGCTTACTGTTAAATTCACAGATTAGGCTAATTTTTAGCTCTGTATGTTATTTATACATATGTTTCATCAGTCCACTGTTATAAGTACTGATTCTTGTGTATGAATAAGAAATAAATATTGTGACTTGGTTACGTTTAGGGACTAAAAAGCACTGGGTTGGGTTCAGATAACTATTAAGATAGTTCAGGTTAAAACACAACGGTTTCTGGTTTCTCCAGACAAAATACCTGCATCTGGCAGAAATATACATCACACTGAAATGCACTGCTTAAAGACGTTGTTAATGGTGACTTGTCATTAATAAACAAAACTGATCCTGAATATTCACACACAGCACAAACATCCACAGGTAAATATGGTAATATGGTCAATATTATGCACCTTACCTACCTACCTGGCTGTATTTGAAAACATAACCAATCCCACCCAAGAAAACTTGGAATACCTTGGAACCTTCCCAGGAGTGGTTGGCCTACCAAAATTACTCCAAGAACTTCCACGACTCACCCCAGAGGTCACAGAAGAATAAAGAACAACACCCAAAGAACTGCAGGCAGTCATGTTTCAACAATAAGAAAGAGAGAAAAGGTGTCCATGGGAGAGTTCAAGGCGAAAACCACTGCTGACCAAAAAGAGCAGAAAGGCTCGTCTCACATTTGCTAAAAAACATCCTGATGTTCCCGGAGACTTTCAGGAGAATATTCTGTGACCAATGAGGCTGAAGTTTAACTTTTTGAAAGGCCTGAATCCTGTTACATAAAACTAACACAGCATAAAACGAACATCAGCCAACAGTCAAACATGGTGGTGGTAGCATGATGGTTTGGGGCTACTTTGCTGCTTCAGACATCTTCCTGTAATTGATGGATCCATGAATTCTGCTCTCTACCAGCAAAACCTGAAGTAGAATATCCGGCCATCAGAAACACACACAATTAAAAAACAAAATGCAAAGATGGGCCAAACTTCCTCCACTGAGACGTAAACGACTCATTGTCAGTTATCAGAAATACTTGATAGCAGTTGTTGCTGTCAAGGGTGGCACAAGCAGTTATGAGGTTTAGAGGACAATTACTTTTTCACATAGCTTTGGTCTAATATTAAGATTTGATGACCGCAGTATCCGGCGAGAACGCACGCAGACACGGGGCGAACGCCACACAGGAAGGCCGAGGGCAGGTGGTGGAGTTGGACGCAGGACCTTTTTGCTGTGAGGCAACAGTGCGAGGTTAAGTTAATTGTTGAATCTAAATGGCCACGGGTTTGAATATGAGTGTGAATGTTTGTCTGTCTCTTTGCGTTATACCTGCGCCCAGGTTGTACGATGCCTCTCGCCCTATGGTAGCTTGCCTCTGCGACCTTGATAAGGATAAGCAGAGGAATATAATTCTGAAAAGTATTTTAAATAAATATATTGATTGTACAATCTGCGCACTATTAAGCTACTTAAGTAGGATTATAACTTTTACTTAAGTAAAATGCCTAACGACCTTGTACCCAACTACTGAAGACAAAATTTTGTTTAAATTCTTTGTCAGTTCCACTTTTCTCATAAGAAATCTACAGTAAGAGTCGGTGCTGCGTAAGAAATTTGTGATTTTTTACACCAGTTTGACACAAATATTCTGATTTCCTGTGGACCCTCCTTGCTGTGCCACCCCATGTGAATACAAAATAAAATCTTGGAAACAACACACACCCTGTTGTGAGATATATGTGTGGAAAAAAATGAACTTAAATTCTGAGTGAAGGGAGAAACTTCCATTCTGCAGGAAGTAAAATGCTCTTCTCCTGTCACCGACATGTGCCTGTGCTGTCAGCAGTGTTGGTCAAGTTACTTGAAAAAAGTAATCCCGTTACTTTACTGATTACTTATTTTCAAAAGTAATTAATTACTTAGTTACTTTTTAAAAACACGATTTACAACCTGAATAGGTAATAAAGTGATAGATCTTTCAGCCCAATTCTACTTTTTCTGCATAATCCATCATACAAAATGTAATCAAATGGAAAAGTCTCTTTTTAAAACTTGTTTTATTAGTTTTAATCTTTTAACTTTATGCATCAAGCAAAAATTTAATTATATGCAACATTCTCTGACTTGAAGAAATTAGTTTAACATTTAAACCTATTTTCTGCACATTCCAGCACATAAAATAAAATATTTTTTGTGTTTACACTCAGTCTTTCAAATAGATGCAAGTAAAACACAGCAGAAAATAAAAAAGTCAAAGACTCGGCGGTCCTGTTGCTCTATTTTCACCTGTATAACAGGAGTGGGGTAGGCGGAGGTGTGCGCTGGTGCAGGTGTGGCGCAGCGGTCAGTGGAAGAATCTGCGAGTTTCTCTGTGAGTTTCCCATTATGTCGTTGTGCACTCGATGCTTTCTTGGAAGTTTAGGGGGTTTTTTTGCTGTAAAAAGAAGTTTTCTTCCCACGCACAACGGACACTGATGTTTTTGTCACTTTTCATGGAATCAAACTCAAAGTAAGGTCAGTACTTCCACGCTTTAAACGCTGCATGCTCATACTCTCTCCCGCACTCGATATATTATCCATTGTTGATCTGCACACAGCTGTTGCCACGAACGTTGCACTCGCTTATGTCACTGTCATGAGACATTCTCGCAAAAAAAATCACGGTTTTAGTAACGCAGTAACGCAGCGTTCCTACAGGAAAGTAACGGTAATCTAATTACCGTTTTTGCGATAGTAATCCCTTACTTTAAAAAGTAATCAGATTACAGTAACGTATTACAAGTAACGCGTTACTGCCCATCTCTGGCTGTCAGTAACTTCAGCTCCTGTAACACCACTCAGTTAAACTGTTGTAGAGGTCCATTCAGCACATTTGCCAAGAAGACATAAGAGTGATGGAGTTTTAAAAGAACCCCAAAACATCTGGCTGTTGAAGGTATTTGAATTTAAAGAGAGCAATTTTTCAGCCACCGATTTAATGTTGTGGTGTGAAAAGCACTGAAAGGTTGATCAGTGATGTAGGATGCTTGGTCAAGTTCCTGTTTTAGAAGTGCCTCCTCTACATGTACTGCATTCAGATCTTTTCAAACGTATTTTTCATTATGACGTGCCAATTTGAATTTCTTTAAACACGACCGCCTGAAAAAGTCAAATTCCCCATAACGCCATAGCCCGATTGGTGAGTCACACTAGCTACACAGTCATGTCACCCAACCTGCCATTTATTAACAATAACAAGAATACAGGCGTATGCCTTACCATCGCTGCTTAAATGGTAAAGTTCATGCTCATTTTGAAGGGAGAGAGTTATAGAATGCGAATATGGCATTATCGATTGCATTACTCAGCCATATTGCGTCAAAAGTATGGCAGCTGCACATTAATTAGGAGTATTGATAAAACATCAGGGGCTCTGCTGGTTCAGCAGGCCACACATTATTAGGGAAAGGTTAAGTGCCCGGCCGACATTTAATTTCCTTCCTCAGTCTCCCTCTTTATGTCACACTTCCATGTCTTTTCCTTCTCTTCCACCTCTTCGGTAGTCCCCTTTCAACGTTTTTCTCCTCGTCTTCATAAACCCTCAAATCATAATTCCTTATATTAGATTTTTTTCTGAGGGTAAAGCAGCACTGAAAAGAAAAGTTTGTTTCCCAACCGTTCCCCACAGTCATCTCACAGATTTCTGCACACACACACACAGAGCCCTCACTGTCATTTAGCAGCATCCTCTTCAGCAACACGCTTGCAAGATGGATGCCCTCTCACACGCATTTATCCGCCAGCGCTGCGGTGCTTTATTATCTAATTTTGACAGCCCGGTAACGCCCATTGTGCCGCTGTACTGCTGCTGACAGTTCCCCCAGGGACAGTCTGGGCAAGGCCTCTGCTGAACCCAATCGCAAAGTGCTAAACACGCGGCGCAGCTCGAATGCTAATTTACTGTAACCATTATGCTGAAAGACTTCCTGTCACTGCACCTACCCCCCCTTCAGTCCCGTCTTGGCCGTCCTCATCAACGCTCCCACCTCCCACTCCCCCACCAAAAAACCTCACCCCCCACACAGACATAAACAAACAGACTGGGCTCACTGATTTCTTATTTTTCTCCACTCCTTAAAAATCTGCATCTTCAATGCTGTCCAGGGTCTCAAGGTTTACTGGAGCTGATAAAAAATGATGATTTTGAGGGTGGCTCTCGGTGCCCGAGGCAGAGATGACAAGACGAGATTGAAATGTGTGCAAAGCTCTTCCAATCGTGGTGTGATGAGGGATGGCTGGCCGCTCGCTGTGAGGTCTGAGTGGATGAAGCATTAAGCCACCTTAGGATAAGTGATGGTGAGCTGATGAATGGTCTTAGTTAGCGTCGTCGCCATTCATCACAGCGCGCAGAATGATTGCGATTCATCAGATTCACGGCTTTGCATTAGAATTAGTTCATGCTTGTTTTTCCACATCATCCCAACTGCGAGGCTTGTCAACAGGCAGTCACACTTTGCTCTGACAGATAATGACGAGTGACAGAAACGTATTTGGTTTTTCGCTCTGCGCTTTTAGACCGACTCCGGGTCTGTAGCTCATTTTGAGGTATATTATTCGCAGTATGCATCCGTGTAAAAGCATTAAATCTTCCATGAGTTGCAGGAATATCTCCTCCCCTTAGTGATCAGCAGAAATGAGTATAGTTGGATGGCGTTTTTCACATGTGATTCAAGCATTTTTCTTTTCTTGTCTTATACCAAAGTGAGATGGAAAACTCTGAAATGGACTGTCATCCCAAAGCCTACCATTCAACCTATGATGGAGTGGGAAATCAGGCATTTTCCTTAGAGCAATCGGTGCTCGCTGAATACCTCCGCTAGTGTTTCGAATGGCACAGGGGACGGGTTTTCCCCAAGGCATTTATGACCCATGCTACAGTATATTACGTCTCTCTGTGCGGAATTGGATCTTGTGTTTTTCTCGCTGTAAAATCAACATTCATCTTAGAATTCAAAGACTTTCCTGTTTTGTTTTGTTTTTTTTTGTTTTCTTCTGTCGCAC